>NC_081151.1:2553911-2853911 GCF_958295425.1 Solea solea
ACATCTGCTGGCGTCGCATTGATGTATGTGACAGCAGCAGCTCGCCTTCCTTTCCCACAGTCTTGTGAGTCCCCCCCCCCCCCCCCCTCCCCCACCACCACCACCTTTCACCCAGCATCTCGCTGCTTAGAAACAAACTGACTACCACACACACACACACACACACAGGCGCCACAACAACTCCATTCACCGTTCGAGCTAAAATAACACACTCAAAGCAGCTTATTGCTTTAATATGATCGGCCACCGCAGCCAAATAGACCTTCTGTGCTCAACAAGGCCAAAGCAGCAGCAGCAGCAGCAGCAGCAGCAGCAGCATCACCACCGGCAGCAGCAGCAGCAGTGGGAAGTCTGCAGGCAAGCAGCCAAAAAGATCTGAAAACAACCGCACTCATATCACACACACACACTCCCCCCCCCCCCTCCAAACATGCCTCAACTCCTGAGTTACACAGTTACACACAAAGTATAGAATGATGGGACAAAAGAGAGATGATTGCTCCCGACGTGCTACGGGCCGCGTTGTATTGTTAGAGTATCCGGGTGCACTGGGCCTCATTTTGGCACCCCGTCACTCTCCGTGCCTGCCTCGACCTGCAGGGCTGTAGTGTGGCACTGCCTGTGCTCCACACACACACACACAGAGCTTTATCCCCTTATCAGTGAAGCAAAGCTGTGCTCTTTGCTCAAACAGCCTCGTGTAGCAACTTCCGCTGTGAGCAGCTTGTTTTCAGGCCTGCGAGAGGGGGATTTTCACACTGTTGATGTCCCCAGAGAGACGCTGATGCATCAGCCTCAGGGACCAGATGATCCCGCAGCTGTTGCCACAGAGGGCGAGATGCAGATAAAAGTTTAGCCAAAACTTTTACTCGCCTCGTCCTCAATGCTTACATGGAAAAAGATTTGCTCAACAACAAATCAATCAGCAAAACCAGTTTCAAACTCCGTCACATCTACTAAAAAACACTCCACCCACACCTCGTTTGTGTGCAAAGAAAGGAAACAATCCCTAATGATGTGGTTATAAAATGTGTTTTTACTGAAAAGTCTTATGTAAATCAGTATTAAGCGGCGCGACATCTGTGCGCGTGCGGCTCGCATCCACGCCGCTCGGCCCAGACGAGACAGCCACAATCACCAGCCAAGGGTAAAAGCCACATCCTACAGGGTCAGCCTCAAAACAAGAACTTTGATTTGTGCCGCAGCCGATACCCAACTGTGCGATTGGTGCCACTGCGCCAAACGCACACTGCTGCAGCGACGCCGTTCCAGCTACGCAACGAGGCTACTTATAGAATGAAAGGGGAAGTATAAAGAGCCGGGTGGAGAGAAGAAGGGCGGTAACAAGAGCACAGGGGGGGGGGGGGGTCTGCTCAAGAGGAGGAAGAGGAAGACAGGTGTACAAGATTTTACTAAACAGATGTTGAAACGTCCCCAGTGTCTGTTGAGGGTGAACGGAAGTTTGCTCGCAGGCAACGAGGCCTCGCTGCAACTCCTGCTCAACTGTCGCCCCACATTCAACTTTCAACTGTGTTTTCAGCTCCTGACGTTCAGTGCACTTCACTGGACTGAAAGGAAAACTGGACGCCGTGTAAAATAAAAAGAAAAAAAAGGAAAATATCCAAATCAACGGCCACTTTTTTAGGCCTCATATTAGAATCAGAAAAGCTTCTTGCGCTGCCCAGACATTTTTGTTTTTCTATGTAATCCTATAGCCTACTTACACAGACTTTACAATCCACACATAGTTTTCAATGTCATTCTGCGGGAACGGTGCACACTCCAAATCAATTCTGCTGTGTTATCAGGGGCCTATCAAGTCCATTTATACGTCAAATACAAATATTTACACTTCAAATATATTCAGAGCAGACTTGAGCCGCAGCCAAAGCACGTATTGCCCTTTGCCATCCAGATAGAGTTTCACTTTGCCCCTGAAAAAGCACCCAGCCCTTCACTAAAAAGAGCTTGTGTCTAATGTGTCTCCCTTTGGACGGGAACATATGTTTCTTTCTTTCAATAGAGACAGAGATATACTGACAGAGAGAGAGAGAGGGCGAGAGGGAGGGAGGGAGAGAGGAGAAGTAGGGGATGAAGGAAGGAAACGGGTCAAATTGGGTGATCGTTCAGCTGTGGCGTCTGTGTTTAAAGCCCAGGCTGTCACCGTGCTGAACAAACACCGTCTCTGTGTGGAGCAGATATGGCCTTTGTGGAGGGAAGGCCTGGGTGAGGCTCGGACAGACTTTACCGTTCATGTGGTTTCAGGTCTCGGAGCATCGCGTACAATCTCATGGCGAGAGGAGAGAACTCCACCCCTTTTGAAGTCACTTAAAGTTAAACCTAAATCCATGCAAGTCAAAGCGTGGGGGGGTGGGGAGGGGAGGCGGGGGGGGGGGAGGGGGAGAACAAAGCAATAACTCTCACGTTATTCTGCAGCAAAGATGTAATACAACCAGGAAACACACTTACACACTCGCTCACAAAACAAAGCGGGGGCAGAGAGCGCGGCACACCCATTTCTTCAAAACACAGCCGTCGCCTTGCACTACGTCGTTAATACCAGACATTTTATTTGTTCTTCGCAGACTTCCATAATGCTTTCAGATGATGCGACCGCTACTCAGAGAGGAGGCTAGTAAATCTGCAACCTTTAGCATCCATTTCTACTCCGGGTGCGTATTGAGCGCTGCTGTTTAGGGCCTCATGTGTGCACTGGCCCCCATCTCCCAGCTCTATCTTGTGGTTATGATATCATAGAGAGAAAAACAAGGGCATTCTCTCCTAAGTGCACACTGACACATTAAATATTCATCTGACCACAGAAACCCCTCTGAAAAGGGGTTGGTGTGGAGCGCTCGCACCCCTCTGGCCCTTACCCTGTAGAGTAGCTCGAAGTCAAACGTCGGTCGGAGCAGACGCACTGCGGCTACGCTCGGGGTCAACTGGCCCAAAGAAGACGGCGTATTAACGTGACGTTTAACTGACGTGGACATGCAGTCGTCCAACTTTAACAAAGTCCAATTCAGTAAGATTTAAAGCCCAGTTGTAGTCAGAATAAAAATACTCTATTTAACGATTTCTGTGCAACTTAAACTCAAAGAGCCAAAGTCTACGTGAGAGCAAAAGGAAATGTTATTTTCTCTGAAGGGAAAAGAAAAATGATTAAATAGTTCCTCTTTCACTCAGTATTGCCGTGACAAGTCTTTTAATTTATCCATCATGGGCTGCACATACAGCAGAGGGAAACTGGAGTTTTGTTCCTATGTGAGTTTCAAAAGGAAAAAGGTTTAATGAAGAGAGGGGGGAAAAAAAGTGTTCTTTAGTAGCTACAGCTAAAAAAAATCCAAACATCCCTCCGTCCATTAGCTATACTTCTTATCCTTTGAGGATAAAATCAAAACAGAACAGTTTATTAAGCGTGCAGGAGACGAAGGCAGAGGAGGGGGAAACAAAGTCCTGCAGCTTCTCAGTTGATTGGTGTTAAACAGCAACTGTGGACCTTGATAATCAGCTCCAGGCTTTGCCCCCCACCCCCCCCAAACATCACCATCTCACTGTAAAGTCCACTAAACCCCCTGCTGGACGCTATGAACAGTGTGTCGCCAAACACGGCGCCTTTGCCAGTTGGATTTGTGCCACGGGATTCACAGCTAGACTCAAGTGTGTGTGTGTGTGTTGAATGATCACTTTCATCTGTAAAGAGTCGGCCAATTCATCCCAGACCAAACTGACCAATTATCATTTATTTTCCCCGACCAGAGAGCGGTGGGATGTATCATTTCCCCGACCTCAGCCCTTTGAGGTGGTGTAAATCTCTTAATAACTACACAAGGACAAATATAGGGGCTATATTTGGGAGGGTCACTTCCCCTGACGCCCCCCCCCCCCCCCCCGCGCTCGCCTGCAGACCAGACAGTAGCTGCAGTATCTATGTGGGTGATGGAGCCTCGACATAGAGAGAGAATCCCTGGCTTTCATTCCTTCCACCACAGTTTAGAGAGAAACGAACGTGAGACAGATATTAACAGAGCTGTGTGTTCCCGAGTAACGGCACGGAGCAAACGTGTGGACTCACGTACTGTTCACTCACACCGTCCTTTCTTCTGGAGCTCAGGAAAACACGCTGCTCCAGTCTGAGCCCAGACAGATGAGTCATGAGCGAGTCACACTCTCTCTCTCTCTCTCACACTTAATGGTTTGATCCGGGGTGCGAATCAAACAGTATGTTTGATGTGATCAGACATTGTGTCTGCGGCTCATCCATGTGCACCTCTGTGTCCCTGTGTATTGGAGGGGTGGGGTGTGTGTGTGGGGGTGGGGGGGGGTGTCAAAGCTGGATATTTCTATATAGTTCGTAAAGACAGGATGGGGGGGGGGGCGGCGGGCACAAACAAATGGACAGAGCGGTAAACGAGAGGAAACTTTACCCATGGGTCAGCCTCTGAGGGAAGATATATTGCCATGGGTCAGTGGAGAGATAGGACGGGCAAAATCCATATTGGTCGGTCTGCCTTGCCCCCTTTATATAGTGATAAAATATTCAAATCCAGCCATTACTTCACATTAGGCCACTCTGTAGAGATGCCAGGGAGAAAACCACAGAATGTATACATGCCGGTTCACACACGCAGTTTTGGTGCATTGATAGTTACATTAAAATCTCTTCCTCCCATTAGAGGCTCATAGAGCCCTCATCCGGACTCGCGTCTGGACATTTAAGATGTGTCCACATGTGAATCATGTGGACACACACGTGTGTTCTGTATGTGTAAGTGCTCTAAGTAAGAGCTCTAAGTTTGTTGGTTTGTTGCAGATATAAGTTAATTATCACCTCTCACACACAGAGTTTTTGTCTTTGTGTTTAAAGAGTGATGACTTTATGGTTTGGTAGCCTCATCTGGGTGTTTCCCTCTGACTAAGTGCCGTGTCTGTCAGACTGAAGATAGCGATCTCTGAACTTCATCAGTTCACAGAACTCGGGAAAACTATTCATAGTTCATCATTATTTCTTTTCTCTAGTTCAGAGAAAACAACATTCCTCAAGCAATGATTTTCAGCCACTTACATTATCGTTATCTGGGGGATGACGCAGCAGCAGGTGCAGCTTGGGTAACACTTAGTGTCTAGCCAATGTATTTCAAGGTCTGCAAACAGTCACATAATATTTTTGTATTTGGAAGCTGGAAAACACGGTGACGGCCTCCGTGTGAATTGCACTGGAGCATGTCCAGCAAGTCCACACAGTCCCAGTCAATATCTGCTTAATTACACTTAAGATGGGCAAAGAGAAGCTGCTCTGCCAGGACGAGGGTTTAGCTTATCTGGAAACACAACTTTGTGCCTGTGAATGAGCAAGTCCTTGATTTTTCTCCCCCCCCCTCCCCCCGTCTCTCCTCGTGTTGTTTCAGGGCACAGAGTCAAGATAGAAGACCCCGGGAAGATGCAGTTCTCAGACAGGCTGTCAGAGATCGAGCGCTACCAGCGGAGTATGCGTATAGGCCCAGTGAACAACAACCCCCGCCCCATCCAAACACATCTCAGCACCACACAAGGTGAGCGACACTGATCCACACAATCACAAACACTGTGTCTGATGGTGATTGCCATGACCCAGACACAAATGCCTCCTTTGATATTTTATTACACATCAAAACAGTGCAAACCATTCAACAGAGAATCAAACTAAGCCAAGTGCACATCATGTGCGATTCCTCCACGAGGGCTTTTCTTTTTTTTTTCTTCCTTCTGATCTGGGAGTCGTTATATGTGTTGGCCGTCCGCGGGGAAGTGCATGTCAGCTCTGTCCCCGGATGCCCTGCGTTGGTGGGGGTCCGGGCCCCACAGTGTGCAGGGGTGAGTCTGTGGCCAGGTGGCACGGCGGGCGCTGCCAGCCCGAGCTTGGCCTGGCTGCTGACGCCGGCCTCCGCACACCGCACACTCCAGCCTCAGGAATGTAACAGCCGCCCGCTACCTTGGCAGTCACGTCACTCTCAGACTGGGCGAACGCGCGGGGGCATGGAGGAGGAGGAGGAGGGGGGAGGAGGAGGAGGGGTGGGAGGAGGAGGTGCGATGGAGGGGAGGGGGTTGTTTCAAACATATGTGTGTGTGGACAGCTGCGTGGGTGATGTGTTGGACCGAGGATGAGTGTGTTCACGCTCCATCATATGTCACTGATTCTGCAACAGGATGCCATGTCAGGAAGCGTGCAGACTAAACACACACACACACACACACACACACAGCTCTACTCGTCGCCTACTCTCTAGTTCTCATGCGAACTAATGAATCTCATTACCTTTGTATCAGCATGTTGCCGTGTACAGGAGGGCTTGTTTTGGAGCGCTGGCCCGTGTGTGTGGGTGGAACTCTGAGCTCTATCAGTGTGTATCACAGCCACTTACCAGTGTTTGGCCTTGTGCTCAGCTTAGCCAGCACTGAGTCACCCGCACGGCCCCTATCTAACAGCTGACTGTGGAGAACACGGGGTCTTTTACCCACCGCGTTCCCCCGCGTCCTTACTCTCGCTGTTGCTGTTGATTCCGTTCCCTTCGCAGAGAACGCGGTCGACCGTTTTAGAGGAACGCCAGCGAGTGAAAAAATAAACAGCGCAGAGACTTCAACACAATACAGCCACTGTGATGATAATTTTCTGATGATTTAGACTTTGGCGTGAGCTTTGTGCGCTGTCTGCCAATAAAAAGCCCCCTGCAGCAAGGCATTTACAGGGAGCTTTAGGTTTCTGGGGGAGGAAGCGCTCCAGTCGACGCAGAGAGGTGTACAGACTTGGTCCAGACAGTAGACGGAGAGCGGCTCTTTGCTCTCCTCTTGTCTGCCTCGCACAGGATTAGGGCAGGAATTAGAGCGTCAGAGGCTTGTCAGGCTTCAAAGTGTAGCCATGTTGCAACACACACACACACACACACACGTACAGGACATACACCGTGAGCAGACACAACACATTAACATCAGTTTGAACTGTCAAGGACTGTAAAGACCTTGAGCTTCACGTTACAGCTGCCAGTGACTGGAGGCCACCTATAAGAAGTGTGTGTGTGTGTGAGACACAGAGGAGGGGAAGGGCTGTAAAAACCACACACCTTAATGTGTGGTATTACCATTATGACGGCATACCGCAGGGCAAGAGTGGTAAAATAATTAAATAACAGAGCGGAGGGCCTTTCTCCCTCCCACCTCGACGATCTGCTGGATGCGGCGGCAGCCTGCAACATCACACAGAGAGCTCCTGTATGTAGCAGGACAACAGCGCTACAGTGTTACAATCAAAGCTCAAACAAAAATAGACGTGCAATAAATCCCATTCAGAGACACAGTGGAGTGTTTACATATCAACAGCACACACGTCTGCTGTTGTAGGAAGTCCTGCCAGACACTGTTGTATTCTGCAGATACTCTAAATCCCGGGGCCTGGCTCGGGTTGGAGAATTGCTGGGTGATAGATCGCCCATCAACACGTTATAATTAAATGGATTCCCAGCTCGCTGTTACAAAAGATGTTTTCCATGATCCGGGGGCTGGAACCTTGCATTTTGTCCCCGCCCCCTGAAGACGACTAAATAAGAAAATACAGTGTCATCGCCGCCTAAAGCCTCCTTGCTACATGTTGTTGTCTGAGCTATGAAATACTGTCTCAGTTTGGTTGTCAACAGACATCTGCTTGATGTTACCCTGGATTCTTAAATCACACACACACACACACACACGATTGCAACATCAGCACAGTGAAAATACACACACACACACACGCACACACTGTACACAGTTTCCGTGCTAGTGTTGCAAGTTGTGTGTTAGTGCCCCAGACAGACGGGGTAATTAAGAGCTCATTACAGTGCATGCAGTGACAAGATTCTTGCGCGCTGGCAGACGCTGCATTGGCTGCTTGTTTTTGTTCGTCTTTGGCCACAGGTAAGCCTGCTAGACATGTGGAATGATTCTCCAGGAGGGAGGAGGGAGTGTCTATGTGTGTCTGTCTGTGTGTGTGTGTGTGTGTGTGTGTGTGTGTGTGTGTGTGTGTGGTTGAAAATACGTACTTCAACGAGTGCCGTCAAGCAAATCTGACACTCAAACAATCAAGTAGTAAATTGTTATTCTGGTTTTCAAAACCTCAAGTGAGGTACCTGTGTATACTGTGTGTGTGTGTGTGTGTGTGTCTGTGGGTGGCACTTTTGTCTTGTCTACTCCTGATAGAGAACACGGTTTGTCCTGTAACACGTCTCTGCGGCTGCATTTATGATACATACACAACGTCTTAAAAAGCAAAACAGTCGAGATCATCTTTCAGACGACAGGTTCTAGTTTTACCTCGCTGTGTTTTACATCTGGACGAAGCTCAACGAGGCCCCGGCACGGCCGACTCTAAAGCTGCTCTTAATGTGTGTTAAAGTACAAGAACTGCAGCAACGATTTCATTATGATTGTTCGACGTGTAACTAACAAAGTAACAATGTTATTTGTTGCTGCACCTGTGAGTTCCTCTCTGAAGACGAGTATCACACTCACGTAACGTCAAGTGCTTTGATGATGGCCCAAAAATGTGTGTCTAAGTGTGTGACTTGAAATACAGGAATTATATATTACACTTTCCTTTTTTTTTTTTTTTTTTTTTTTTTTTTTTAAATGTACCCAGTCTTTATTTAGAACCCTGTGTTTAAAAAAAGGAGCTTTTTCCAGTAATGACAAATTTTGGTTCCTTCCTGCTGCTCGGCTGGCACACGTGCGCCACAGCTGTGGCCCTTCTTGTTCAGTGTGCTCAGGTTGTGGGATCTGGACTGGACTCCAGAAAAGTCCCATTTGATGCGAGGACCGGGCGCGGACCGGGCGCGGCTGTGCCCCCCCCCCCCCCCTCCCGCCTCCTCCACAGTGACCACACTGTTTACTCCACGTAAACAAGCGGGCCCCGCCCCCACCCCCAGGTTCGAGGCGGCGCTACTGCTACTGCCGCTGACACTAATTCACACATCCAGAATGACATGATCAGCCAATTAGAAGCGAGAGCGAGACAGGAAATGAGCGCCGTCAGGTAGCTGTGGTGCGGACGCTGGAGTATGGCCGTCACACTCGCTGAGTTTCATACTGAGTTCTGCCAAACCGAAGCAGGAAGCCGTCCCTCCGTGGCCAACACAACCAAAACGAGCCGGAATCTGGAGCGGTCCTGTAGACACACTGTTTTACTTCTACACTCCACTATTTACATAATATGTCAATGGCTGCCGCAGAGTTTATTTGTTATGGTGCCTGAAAGCTTCACTTGTGGTTACGCGTTTTTTGTGACACAAAGATGAATAATTCAAACTGAAAATGTTTCTGTTCTCCAACAAGAAGAAGAAGAAAAAAAAAAAGAGTCTTTTGAAGCCGACTTCTTCATGGAAAAAAAGAGAGAGAGAAAAGAGAAGTGAGAGCGAGTTGTTTTTTACTCAGACTCCACTGTTTGTGTAAGTTATAATTTCACATCAGAGTCGGGGCCGAGTTTTACATTTCAGCAATTACAGAAACTACATGTGTGCCATGAACAGTCTCTATTGAGTCTGGGGAGAGGGGAAGGGCAGGAGGACCACGGGCTCTCAAAGAGAACATAGGATTTTTCAGCCCATGTGTTTGTTTTCGCTCACATTATAAGTGAGGGCTCAAAAGACATATCAAATGTCCCACATAGCTGAGCCAAGGCCGCGTTCCTCCCAACTCTAACACGCTCTCTTTCTCTCTCCCCTTCCCTCGCTGGCGTCTCACTCTCGCTCGCTCGCTCACATTCTCTCCCCGTTGCGACGCCTCAGGCCGGAGTGAAGCAGGAAGCCAGCACAAGGACTGGCATTCACTGTGTCTCAATGACACGCTTCATTATGGCAGGCACATTACATGTCTCAGAGGCGTCGCTGGATCTGGAGTCACGAGGACAGACGCCATTTTGGCTCGAGCAAACCTCCCCCCCCCCGCCCCCCTCGGCGCGTCCCTTTCATTTACTCGCTGCACTTTAAAAAAGGCAAACGCTCGTGTTTATTTGTGTCATCCCAAAAACTGCACTGGCAGCTCCCCAACGCTGCTCATTAGTGACGCAGTTGCCACTTCTTCCCATTTCGGAGCCTTCCTTTCCCACTCCGCAGCTCCACCCAGGGGGCGGGTCCTTCTATTAACAGGGGTAATCTGTGCCTCTGGTATTGACGTTGTCTGCCGGCCAATCAAAATATTTGAAGGAAATGTTTATTTTCTTGAGCGAATCATACCAGCTGCTTGCGAGACTTTCTGAATAAGGCCATTTATGTGTAAGAATTTGCCATTGTGAGGCACATAGTGCAGGACCTCTCATAGACCGAGTGCTGATCTGGGCCTTTGCAAAGGAAGCGGAGGAGCTCCAGGGAAAGCAAAAGATCTTACACATGCTGAGCCTGCTTCTGCTATAGGTGACCCAACCCAGCACCAGCCACCCCGCCTCCCCGCCTCCCCGCCTCCCCGCTCCTGGCATCCTCAGCAATCCTAATTGCCACGACAGGAGGTTAGGAGCTGAGATGTCTCAGCAGCGGTGGGTAGAGTCATAGTGATAACACATGCTCCACTGGCTGCTGCGCTCATTAATAATAGAGCAATGTTGTGATGTACGACGTACGGTCCTTCTGAAAATGGGCTCTGTCAAGCAATACTATCAGGCCTGACAGAGGGAGTGTAGTTTAAGAGCTCCTTTGTGTTTTCAGTCGTACTCCGGCCCGTTTGCAGCCATCTCGCTTCTTCTTATCACGGTTGTGTGGAGGCTCATTTGACAGAAGTTTGAATGCAACGCACGTTTGTTTACATTCAAAAGTTACACAGAGCAGTTTTGAGCACAGCCCACGTCCACAAATCTGTGTCCGTGTAACAACTGCAAACGTCTCAGACCGAAAACAAACAGCGCCCGTTTGTGTCAGGCCTCCTGCGGTGTGGCCGCTGAGTGTGAAGCAGGGTCCCACGCGTTGGGCCAGGGGGCTCCGTGTGACCCGTCCTCGCTTCCTGACAGCTCGGCTGGAAAGTGTTGTGAGTGTCCTGCGCTTCACAGGTCTCTGCTGCCTTTCCAATGTCTCGCCTGAAAGACCCAAAAATATCTCCCGTGCAGCCACCGAGCATGTTTCCAGGCCTGGTCTCACCCTGGTGTGAAAAAGCCCACCCCCTCCTCTTCCCAGTCTTCACTGCTCAGTCAGCAGAGGCCAACCTGTGACAGGAAGACACAGACTCCAAACCGCCAGGTGTCAAGACAGCTTTGACAAGTCTGTCGTGGAGGGTGTTTCCTGGAACGTGCTTCAGATTTCTGTGGCACAGGCAGCAGCTTCCTCACACACACACACACCCACACATTCTCCGAATTTCACCACAAATGCAGGGTTTTAAATATCATGACTTATTATTATTATAATAATAATGCACGTCATTATAATATGTGGATGTCCACGTTTGACCCTAACCCTCTTCATTTTTTCCCTGCAGCGCTGTGGCAGGATCAGATGGACACTCCTGCCCTGAAGACATGCAAGGTGGAGGAGGACCTGAGGCCATGGCCAGGTGAGACACGCAGACCTCTTCATTTCACTCTGGGAATCCTTTGTCTGTCGTCTCTAAGAATTTTAAGATGTGCATGCGCATGCTTGCTCTTTTGTGTGTGTGCGTTAATCACAAAATCGTTTCCCGTTGTGCATCTTCTTTTCTTTTCTTTTTTTTCTCCTCTAAGTTGCCAAATGATAATCATATTTGCGAGGCTCTTATGAAAGCAGCAGCATCAGTGGTGAGGTCACTCGTAAGCTATGGCTCTAATTACGGCGTCGGAGCAAACCGGCTCGATAAATACCGGGGAGGTAATTGATGCAATTTGGACTGCTGAAGAAAGCTCACACCTTTCAAAGAGTACAGCGTTAAGAACATCTCAAAACAAACTGAATATTTCCAAACAAATTAATTTTAATTAGAAGACACTGACACCCTTTGAAAACAACAGTAGTGAAGTGGAGCAGCTGGAAAGGCAGGCGCGACTCAGGGTGTGCCGCTGCGCTGCGACAATTCGGTTTAATTCTCCTTATCTCCTATTTTCTCTTTAAAACTTTAGATTTTTTGGGTGATTTAGCTGCTGTGTTAGCTGCTGTGTTAGCTGCAGACCCCCCCCCCCCCCCGTCCATCTCCACGTCAGCAGACACGCTGAGTCATCCACTCACACTGTGATGAGAACAGACATTGACACACACGCAGTGGACTCCTTTACGAGACTGTCTGAAAAACACATGGACTGTTTGAGCAGCGAAACTAGCGTCTCGTTCACGATAAACGGAGCTATAAATACATTTTTAAAAAGTGATTAAACTCCATTCCAACTGCCCTGTGGTGGATTCTTCATCACTGCACCCGTGTGTCAGTTGTGACATAACCAAAACCAAACAGCAAAGACAACAATGAGCTCAGGGACAATGTTACACTGGTTACTTAATTTTATTTTTTTTTTTTTTACTATAAACGGTGCAGGATGTTGCATCAGCACCAAAAAATAAGACAAAGATGAGATTAGCATGTTCACTCGCCTTGTGTCATGTTCCCACTGATGCTAATTGGAGCTGAAGCTCATAACCCGTGTGAACTGCAGAGACAGTTGATCAAGTAGTGAATGCCAATTATTATTATTATTATTATTATTATTATTATTATTATTATTATTATTATTAATAATAATAATAATAATAATAATAACTTAGATTTATAAAGCGCCTTTCACAAAACCCATTTAAACTCAGGTTTTTCGAGCAGTGGGAATGGACTATACATATTTCCAGTTCAGACAATAGTAATAATTATCTAAAGAGCATGTTTTACAATGTTAAAATCTTAAAAAAACAAATCCTTACAGTAAAGACGTGCTGATGATACTCGGCTCATATAACTTTCAGTAAAAGACAGCAGACAGCAGAGGCTGTAAGAGGCAGACACAGAGTTCCTCGAGCGACAGATTAATCACGTCAGCCTGTTTGTCGACGCATTAGGAAAATCTCAGATGTTTTCTTTTGTTTTTTTGACGTTTGCTTATCATGTCAAAAGTTGGGTCCGTGCAGAATGTTTGCATGCGTCCGTGATAAAGTACCCGACATGGAAACTCTAGAGCCGGTGGCCACGGTGTCACAGTGCAGAGGTGATTATCATTTGCATACAACGCGACGTTCGGGCTTCAAAGCCTCAGCACTTAAACAAACACCTGGAGATCATTTGTGTTCATTTGTGTTCTTCTATTCGTTGGCCTGTGATCCGCCCTGACATTACGCCGCCTCGTCATCATCACCCTGTTATCAAGCGTGAATAAATCAACCTCTCCACATCTAAAGGCATCTTTTCCAAACCACCCAAACCCGTTGGTAAATCAAACACGACGTTATCTCCCTCTGAGAGGAGTCTCAGCGGGCGTGAGATGAGACTTTAAAACCGCCTCAGAGCAGAGAGTGGCTCTCTAACGCGGAGCTTTCTCTCTCCCGTCTCCTTCCCTCCGCTTATTTGCCTGAAACACCATTCCCTGAGCAATGGCCATCGCAGTTTGCATCAAGGCTGAGTAAACATTTCACAGGTGAGCGCCTGGATTTGCATCTCCCCATTGCCAGCCACCACATGTGGACACACACACACACACACACACACACACACACACACACAGCCTCCTCAAGCTCGCCCTCACGTCGACAACAAAATCGGTTTCTCCCACAAGCAAATGAGGCAAACCCTGCCGTCGTATCTGGGTTACACGCTTGACTGTGGACTAGTGGACTTCTCAAGCAAAGCACAAAAGGTGGAGAAGAGCTCCGGCGTGTGTGTGCAGCGAGGAGGAAGAAAGAGAGCAAACATTTGGAACACTGTGTTCTCTATAAAAACCCTGATTCCCAGCTACCCGCTCGCTTCACAGACTGGGAACATCACAGACGGCAGACTGTGCCAGCTCGCCCTCTGGGGTCCATCCCCTCTCTCCTGTCCCTGCAATTTAGTCAACACTTTTCAGATGAGCCTAATGGAGATCATGTGTGGTTTCAGGCCGCAGAGGTTACAGGCAGCTACTACTCGGCTCAGCAAGGAAGACCCTCACTGCCAAAGATACACCACGGTTACCACAGCCATCACAGTGAAGGCTGTACTTACACTGGCGGGAGGCGGGAGGGGGGGAGGCGCAGTGAGGTATGCAGCAGCGCGGTGAAGTGGGAGAAAAAGCAGACTGCACAACTTTGCTTCTCAATTACAGAAGCGTTTGTTTAGCCCCGTCCTCCAGAGGGAGCTACTGTGCCGTGGAGAGTGTCGGGTGGTGGCGAGTGTCGGGTGGTGGCGAGCGTCGGTGCGTCCTCTGGCTCTCAGCCAGCAGGACGGTGTTGGCACGAGCCCATTAAAGGTGTTGTGATAAGTGTCCAGTACGCTTTCCCGTGACAGAACGCAGGAGTCAGTCACCACCACAGTTTAGCCAACACGTTTCCACCAACTCCAATTAAACGGAGATCCTGAGCAGGGTGGGCCGCAGCAGCCAGACTCATCAAGGCGCCCCCCCCACCCCCCCACCCCCCCAACACCACACATCCCCCTCCCAGCTTCACCCTGAAGCCTAAATTTAGAGAGAGTGAGACAGAGAGTGTGGAGACTTTTTGAGAGTCCGGTAGGAATTAGTGGGCCGACTCCACTTCACCCGAATCAACAGCAGCTGAAGGTTTGGATTTTCCTCGCGTGAAATCAGATATGACTCCAGTGCCTGGTAGGCTCTGGAAAAAGAAACAGCCCCCCCCCCCCCACCACCACCACCACCACCATCAAACTCCCTCATCCCAAAAAGAAGAGGAATCTCGACTGTAGAAATGTGTTGTTTAAAAAAAAAAGAGAAAAAGTGGGGCCATGGAAATTGCAAAGGAACAGATTTTTTTTTTTTTGTAGCTGAAAATGGACCCAGTTCTCCAGACATGGGGAAAAGACATTTCAACAAGACTGTGGCACGCAAGTTTGGCATTCTCCCCCCTCGGGGCTGTGGCGTGCAAGCGCTTGCTATTTCACAAATACAAGCTCTCTTTTCTCTGCCATCCAAATCCACATTTTACACTTGCAGTCATGTGGGCACAAAGGACCCGTGAAAGCCACATGCGGACAAACAAATAACCATGGATGAGGTTTGTGTGTGTGTGTGTGTGTGTGTGCTGGCAGGTGTGGATGGATGGAGCGTTGTGTACGTTGACATCAAGTATGAGGAACTCTCTCCAGTCTCGACTACACGCCGTTTAAAAGCTGCAGAATAATCTCGGCCCGGCCGATAACCGCCTCACCTTCAAACCTCAAAGACTCGACACGCTTCACTCGTCAGCCAACACGTCTGTCCAAGTGTTATAATCAAGTTTGAACGGAGGCTTGGAAACCGGTGTTGGATTAAAAGTTACAACCGACTATAAACGTTTTATAGGGAAAGTAAATATGTTTAAAGTTTTTTAAAAAATCATGATTTAAGTGGCATAATACACCGATACAGCAGGAGAAAGTTTAACACGACTGATCAGACAATAACACGCTTCAGTGCAGTGATAGGAGCAGTGTGCTGTTACTAAACTAAAGGGAGTGAGCTGGTGACAGCAGTGGCCCCAAAATCTCAGGGAAGCAACTGCCAAGTCGAGCCCTGGAGCAATATTTATATTCTTCCTTTTCTTTTTTGTGTGTGTCAGCTGAGTAAATGAGAAGGTGAAGCAGTGAAACTCAAGTCCTCACAGCTGGATTAGGATTGTGCGGCGTTTACATATGAGATTAGCACACAGGTCGTGGACCGTGACACGCACTCGCGCTCTGTGTCTGCCTGAGATCGTGACATCAAATATGATTTACGACGAGCTGTTTTTACAGAGCACCGCTCACCACTGACAATACTGCGTTTCATAACTCTGTGTGCACTGCTTTCATTTTGAGGGAGGGGTAGGAGGGCTCTGTGTGTGTGTGTGTGTGTGGGGGGGGGGGGGGTCTTTTCATAACTTCAGTCTTGTGCACGGGGCTGTGGGATGATGTGCTGTCAGTGCTTGACGACTGCTGTTAATGTCTCAGCTCATTACTCGGAGCAAACCCGTCCATGAACGAGTGCATCGCGAGAAATTTGAGCTCCAGAATGTTTCCAGAATGTTTCCAGAATGTTTCCAAAGTCAAATCAAATGAGAAAACAACACTTTTGTTAACGTATTCCGTCCTTTTGTGTCTTTGTTTCCGTCGACAGGAACCACAGACATCTTCCAGCAGAGGACCACCTTCCCGTCTCTGTCGCCTCTGACTGACCCCCGCTTCTCAGACCCGCGCATGCATTACCCCGGGGCCTTCCCTTACTCGGCCAACACCTCCAGCACTGGCATCAGTGGCCTGAGCATGTCGGCCTCTTCTAGATACCACACCTATCTGCCGCCGCCGTACTCAAACAACCAGACCCAGAACTTCCAGTCCAACTCTTACCTGTATTACGGCACCGGCTCTGGATCCTACCAGTTCTCCATGGTGGCGCCGGGGAACACCGGGGGCGAGCGCTCGCCCACCCGCCTGCTGTCCTGCTCGGGGGCCGGAGGCACCGGAGGGACCAACAGCCTGATGAACCCTGGCCTGAACACCCAGAGCGAGGGCGTGGAGGCCGACGGCAGCCACAGCAACTCCCCGACGGCCATGAGCGCCTCGGGTCGCTTGGATGAGTCCGTCTGGAGGCCTTACTGACTGACAGACAATCAGAGGGTGTGGGAGGAGCGACGTTAAGGAAGTCAAAGAGGATGTTGATCAAAAAAAAAAAAAAAGAAAAGCTGAACACTGAAAAAAAACAAACAAAAAAAAGAGAACGGCTGCATGTTTGTCTTTTATTTCTCCAGCACTCGCTTTAAAAAAAAAAAAGACCTTCTCTTTTGCCAACTCTCCCAAGACTCCCGTGTTATTTTGTAAGATCTGAGCAAACTCCTGCACTGTGCTAAAAACAACAGCGTATAAATTAAGAAGATGTTCAGCTGAGACTGAAAAAAGAAGGGAGAGTCAAAAAAACCAAAGATTCAGGAACTTTTTTCTGGTGCAAACCATTTACTCATCAAAGACTCAAGAGACAATGGAAGTAAAACACGCGACGAACTGGAAAATGACCGAGGAGAAACTCACCTGAGGATGTTTCCCTCCAGGAGAGACTCTGACTGCGTCTGCGTCTGCGTCGCCGTAGCGATCGGTTCCTTTAAAAGCTTTAATTTCTGTAAAATGTAATTATTGCAAAAACAAAAAAGACAAAAAAAAAGAAAGTCAGTTGTGAAAACCAACCTGGGATGCAGACAGAGTTTGTTTTAATGACCATCTCACCGTGCACGTGCAGAACTTTCACACAGAACAGCCGGTGGTGCTGCGGTCGGCAGACAGCGGTCGGCTGACGGCGATCCGCGACGCTCGCTGGTATCTGGGAGAAAAGCACGGGATGTGTCACGACTCTACATTCTCCTCTGCTGTGTCAGTGTATCGCGTTTCAACAGGACAGCGGCTGATGTTTTGAGGAATGTAAAAGTCTAAATGCAAAAGGAGTGTTTTTCAGTTTCTATTCTCAGTCCTGTTGTGCCTACGCTTTTACTTTTTTGTTTCCTCCTTATTTTTTCTAATCCAGTCCCCTTTCATGAAAGTGCTCGTCTGGTATTTTTCTTTTTTTTTTTTGATATTTATTTGAGCCAAATTGTGAGGAAATGTACGCATATACCCCCAAAATCCTTGAGCATTTCTCGCTACCTTTCCTTTTTATACATAATTATATATATAAATATATACATACAGTATATATATATATACCATGTTTTGTTGTTATAAGTATAAATTTGGAATTTGTGTAATATATTGTTACTAAATTATGAAAAACAAAACCTTTTAATGTAATTATTTTGTCTTCCAAATGTAGCTTTGATGCACTAAAAACTTTGATTCCTTATATGAACCACGCCCAACAGATTCAGTCGGTGACACGGTCGACTTTTTATTGAGCTATGTCCAAAAACTGCCTTCCTGTGCTGAAAAGAGTCCTTTGCTTAATGTTTGCACTATGTTTGAACTCATATCTCTTATGGTTTTTGCATTTACAAATATCTAAATCTGAAGATTCCTGCCTTACACACGGAGAACACACTTCAAGTGACCTTTGGACTAACCCTTCACCAAATATTGAGCGGTTTCTCACACACACACACACACATAGAGATTCCTGCACCACAGGTGTGTGCACATTCCCTCTGACCTGTCCTGAGGTCACTGCAGTCACATGTGATCCCTTTATCCCTGAAGGGGAAAAGAGTGGGGAGGATGAGGGGATGAAACAAGGCAGAGGGGTCAGAGTGGGATCTTCTTACCAACACCTCACAACAGTTATGCAAAAAGAAAAAGAAGAAAGAAAGCTCACTTGTGCAAAGGTGCCTTTGTTCTGATTAATTAGCGAATGCTTCGCTGCTCTAATTTAACGATCATCATCATCGTCATCGTCAGTGCCAGAGGCTCGTGGCTCATACACCTGCACAGGTAATGTTAGCGCCAGGCTGCAGGTTTCAGGTGTCATGTGACATTTACCGGCAACGTCTTCCAGGGAAGACAATTATCACTCATGACTCTGTGCGACGGGTGTTTGGTTGCTACACAAGTGAGATTTCATTTCAAAGCTAGTGTGTGTGTGTGTGTGTGTGTGTGTGTGTGTAGCTCAGGTAAAAAAAAAACACAACAAAAAAAAAAACTTATGCAACTTTTGTTTCGCAACAAAGACTCTGCCTTATTCCTCTTTTTATTTTTTTTAAATAATCAACGACGCCGACGTCTCATTCCCCTTTGATTTGGAGGAAACGTATTTTTCCTGAACCTCATGCAGCTAAAGAACGCCACACACACACGTCGTTACAGTCGTGTGGTTTGTTCAACAACAAAAAACACCAAAGATCTTCACAACTGCCTGTTAAACTGTGTGGATGTTTAATAACGTGTGTTGGATTGAAAGAGCACAATGTCTTTTCCTTTTCTTTGTAAAAGAATCCCCTTCTCATATAAGCAAAAAAAATAACATGTAAAGTCATCTTCCTGTCTTTGTTTCCTCTTTATGCTCAAAGCATGTTCATCTGAAACTGATATGTTAATTTAAAGAATCTCATCTACATATGTAATAATATCGTTACTGCTTCCATATTGAGTGCTTGTACAATTTGCGGATAATGTAGTTTTTAATCATTTGAATTAAAAAACATGTGTCTCACCTTTGCCTTCAGTTCATGATCATTTTCTGTTTTTTTGCATTAAAATAAGTCCACGTTGGAACTAGATTTAGATTCAGTGTCTGTGGTCACAATAAAAATGCTTGTGTCGTATTTAGAGCTCAGTAACTTTGAAATTCATTCCTCTAAAGTCTGGATTGTGAGGTTTTTTTATGGTCACTGACTCATCAGCTGTCAAACAAGAGGAAAGCACGAACGTTTACATCTAATTCATGCACTGAACACCACACACGCCGCTGTCTCAGTTCACTGCTAGTTCACCCCCCCCCACTTTAATAATTACCCTCTTCTCTCCCATTAGGGCAACGCTCGCAGTGCCACACACACCTCTCAGAGATTTGAAAATGCCTCAGCTGTCAACGCGACGGTACCACGAGCGTAAATAAAACCCGGCTCAGGAATCCAGCACCGCCCTGGCAGCCTCCATGTTGGCAAGTTGTCGCTTGTTAAAAACAATACAGGAGTAGTTTGGAATGTCGCCTCTTCTTCTTCTTCTTCTTCTTCTTCTTCTTCACCGGCTCTGTGGTTATTAATTTATGCGGCGCTGATGGCATCTGTTTGGACCATTTGAAGCCCGTGCAGCCTCCAGATGAAACACTTGAGATAGCACCTTGTGGGGTGGTCTGATTTCTGCCCGTCTCATGTGGTTAACCTGACACACAATACCTTCAATTCTTCACTCTTAAACTAATGCCACCTGTTGATGCTTTCGCTTCTAAAAAGCCTTTGTTTTTCTTCAATCTTTCACTCTTTTATCCCCTCTGTTTATACTCTCCTGTATCTCTGCTCTTTTATCCTTTCTTCCCCATTCAGCGCGCTCCTTTCTTTCTGTCTTTCCTTCTGTATGGTTTGAACTGTGTGTGCGTCAGGCCTTCTATGGGGGCAGTGTTGGCAGAACAACAAAGCCTTAGGACACACACACACACACACACACACAGCCTTGATACACACTGTATTCAATTAACTCTGCACACTCAAAGCATTTCCACGCACGCACAAGAAACTCACACACACACAGATCTCACACCGGCCTCTGCCCAGACTTCACAGTGAGAGCTCCTGACAGATCTGCACCATCTTTAAAACATTCCCCACTATTTCCTCCAGGTCTCATCACAGTGTCGCTCCTCGCTGAACCCCCCCCCCCCCCCCCCCCCCCCCCCTCCTTGCCCCCATCTGCCCCCCCACCACCACCACCGCTCAGGAAGCACAAAGAAAAGATGATAAGCTTTCAATTAGACCCGGGCTCAGGGGACTTTTCCAACTGTCTTCACACACTCAGACCCAAATCTCTCGTCCACATGTGGAGAGCAGAGGAACTCTCATCAGACGTTGTCTCTGTCATGGACGTACGTGAACCAATCTGCCCCCCGCCCCTCATCTTTTCCTCTCTGCTCCTGCCATGCTGTTCTTCACACGACTGCAGCGCTCCAGAGGTGAACGGTCTGGATGTGATTGTAGTGAAAGGCGTGATGAATTGCTTTGTAAGACGACATAAAAAAAAAAACTGAAAATTGCTTTTTAAGTGGATGAAACGTAAGAGACAAGTGGAGGCGTGGCCGTGTCACAAAAGCACAACTACAACAATGAGAGAAGAGACTTCATCTTCATCTTCTTCTTCTTCGTCTGATGAACCCAACACTGTGTTTGGATTTGTCCTCGTCACCAAACGGAGCGTCGCACAACTTTATCTGCCGTTAATCGGAGAGACGAGGGACATGGCAGCACTTTGAGACAGACACTGAAGAGAGGGAGAGATACGGGGGACAGAGAGGAAAAGGGGAAGGGACAGGGGGAGTGTTTTGGAAAAAAAGCTCTGAATCGTAAAAAGTTATTTCTCATGAGCACAGTCTCCCATGTTGCTACTGTGGTACCTGCATACGAAACCCATTAGAGCCGTTCTCTGCAGCCGCTGACCTCTCCTCCCCCCCGAAAAGCCGTGAGAAGGAGCAGGCTCGAGCCGGCTCGGTTTGGGCGCCTGGTACATGACCAGAAGTCTATTTTCTAACCAAGACCGGTGGTGGGAACAGAGGCTGCCGTCCAAAAAAATCAGGGTTCCCACAGATTGACCAACAAACACAGGGGCCAGGGGCTAAGAAACCGCGAGAGCCGTGATGCAACTGTTCTCACACTGATGACTCGCACTGCTGACGGCGAGAGAAAGTGGGTTCTCCCAGTGAAGGTGGTTTCTCATCAGTGCAGGTCTACAGAGACCACGCTGGGTTACCATGGAGCGGGCAGCTCCCAGTTCCCACAGTAGGAGGACCTCTCTGTGGAGCTACAACGCGGGTCCCACTCAGAGTTAGAGTTACAGAGTTACACGTCATAATCCTTAGTTATTAAACAGCTGAAACAAAGAACTGACAAACAGAAAATGCTTCATTTTTCTGTCGTTCTCTCTGTGTTTTGAGTTTGACGGGCGGACAAAAACAAAGACATGTTAAGATGTTTAACATAACACCAGACACTAATGACTGATAAATAGTTCAATATTAAAATATGAAATCATCCTTTTCACAGCCTACATTATTCTCTATTTCTATCTAAATAAAACTCCTAGTTCAAATAAACTTTAGTGTTTGTCGTTTTGCCATTTCTGTATTAGATCATTATTTCTCACGGTCTGTTCCAGCTGGAACCCAACAGTTCAGACATAAAGTGAAGGTCAATATATTTTGGAATCAATAACATTTACAAGGAAATTCAATGTTCATTTGAGTGGTTTTTTTTACATGAGTTGAAAAAGACGTCGTCGGGAGTCTTGGGGTTTTTTTCCTGGTAGCTGCGATGACAAGAATTTTCCAAACGCTCTTATTTAATATTAGATGGCTCAACTACACAGAAATGTGATATTGGTGTTGGTCGTCAGAAAAAGGAAACTGTTTTAACAATCTTCTAAACTAAGGCTGAGTCATCCTCCCTCACTCATCTCATCTCATCACAGCAGACAGACATGTAAATGAGCGAGAACCAGAAGGAAGGCGGCCTCTATGGAAACCCATCAGACCACGGCCTGGTGGACCTGTGGCCTCGCCGCCGGTCGGAGGGTTTTCTGGCCGAGACCACAGCAGCCGACGTTCCGTTCCGATGCCCTCACGGACTTGGACTCGGATTCCTGTCGTTTCACAGTGACCACAGCTTTGTGCGTCCAACAAATTTGCCCTTAATTCGATCAGTTAAGTTAAGGGATCAAAGTCCGACGCATCAGAGGTTAATGGCTTGAAATGTTTTAGGGCTTTTTGTGGATTGCAGTAATGAAATGACACGCTTTTCAAAGCTCGATTTAGAAAAAAAAACGGTGAAGTAAAAAATGTTGTGTTTCTCACAGAGAACGAAGGATTCCCAGAAACAATGCCAGTTGTTTCCCAAACAAATTCATGAGAATTCACTTCTTTTTTTTTTCCTTTTACCCTTTTTTCCTTCTCATAGAGTGAATCAGAATAATGATCTGAACAGTGCTTCCTCTATAAAACAGGAAATTAACACACATGCACACACACACACACACACACACACAGCACAGCAGTTTGCCAGGCTCTCATCATCACGGTGGGGTCCCGAGTACAAGAGTGGGGGCTATAATGCAAGAAAGGGAAACCGGTCTCCCTGTGGACCAGGTCTATGTTCACTTCCTGTTTGTTAGCAGTTCACACAGACACTGTCTATCTCTCTATCCATGTTACATTTATAATCCATGTGAAGTCTGTTATGAATCATGTGGGAGTGTGAACGTCATCCAGAGGAAAAAACAAAACAAAAAACAAACTTACATTCACTCGTCTTTTGTTTCCATTATCTACTTCTTCTACTTCTGTGCATTGAAAACGCACAGAACATAGAACTGAGACAGCTGGGAGAGAGAGAAACAGACCACACCATATTAAAAACATCGCTTCCTCTCATCCTCTCAAATGTCTCTAAAAGTGCTCACTGTGAGTGAACTCTCATTTAAAAGCCTTGGCGCCGTGTTGACGTTTCTGCAACCAGCTCGTGAGGCGTCACCTGCAACCCAGGCTCCTATTGGACGACAGCAGCCGTCAATCAAACTGACTGGTGTCCACTATGTTACCAGCTCTCGAGCAAACACGTGTGTGCTCGAAAACACGCCCCCTACGAGTGGGTCTAAAAAGTGTGTTAATTAAAGAGTTAAATTATCACTGTGTCCAAATCAGAATTAGTGTTAAATTAACTCTTTCCTAGGGTTCATTCTACTCAATCTGCTGTTGAAATAAAGAGTCACTGAACTCTTTCAAGGCTCAGACCAAGTGTCTCTGGTGAGATATTTCTCGACTCAGGGGAAACTGAGGTTTGGAAGCACAATGTTTCAAAAACACGAACCCAGATCTGTGAAGCATTCCTTTAAGACAAAGACAAGTCTGAATAAATCAAAATAATAGTATCAGCTGTCCGACAGGTGTCATCAGTTTGGTCTTTGTGTGTCACACACCCCCGTGTCTGGCCGTGGCTGCCCCGCAGGTCTCTCCTAAACCAGTTCCCATGGTTCCACAGTTCCACTACAGCTACCGAGGACTTCCTCGGGGGAACAACTCCCACACATTGGTTTGTTTTCATCCTTAATGGGAGATCGTTTTACACTCTTTATGGTGAGTGCACGTGAAGTAAACAATTTGTGTGTGTGTGTGTGTGTGTGTGTGTGTCGGCCTACAGACATCAGACACCTTGATTTCTCCATCCTTGTTTTTCTCTGAAGAGAGAGACAGAGAGAGAGAGACAGAGACAGAGAGAGAGACAGATGAAGGAAGAAAAATGTATCTGGAGAGCCTGGAGACGTCTGATAGGGAGCGTTCATTTTTCTTCTTCTTTGTGATGATTGCTTTTAAGTGTTGCGATATAACAGCCAAATGGGCCGGGGAACAAAGAGGACTTGTGGGGGATGGAAAATAAAGACTGGGTAATGAGGGGGTTTCCTGAGAGATGACAGTGAGGAGGAGGATCAGAGAGAGAGGTAATACACAGAGAACACATCAGAGCGGGGTGGGGGCGACTACAACACTGATCCTAGACAAGCTCTTCTGGCTGTAAACATGGCCTCACACACACACACACACACGATTCTCTCTTCGTTTAAAGCCTACAGGTGTTTGTGTTTTATATGAGAGGCCCTGATACTGTGCCTCAGCAGCAGCAGCAGCAGCAGCAGCAGCAGCACAGTGAGCCAGGGAGGATTTGGTCCGTGAGATGTCTTGGCAGATTCAGCCACATGACGAGGTGCGGCCTTCTGGCAGGCAGCGCACAGCAGGGCACAGCAGAGCTGAACACCAACGCGGCGCGCTCGTAAAAGACCATCCATCACACGGGTCCAACGGGGAGCGCCATCCATCCATCTCTCAAAGTGAGACAAATGCAGAACAGGATTATGGACGACGCCGACAGGAATAACAGTTTATTTTGGTGGGGTTTTTACTCGCTGAGATATATACGACTGCAACTACATGTGCTACTCGGGAAAAATAAGAAATGATATTTCATGCACTCAATCAAACAATAGATTTCTCTCTGTGCCGTGGACTCGGCTCCACAGCTTTTTTCCAAAGAGCAGTCCTGCAGTTTTCTTTTTGTGGTTTTTGGAAATGCCCCCACTTTTCCGGCCGTGCTCCAATTTTCTTTAAATACAACCGTAATTGGTTTGATTTCCTACCTCCGGCCTGGTGGTGAAGGGGGGGACGGGGGGGGGGGGTAACAAGCAGTGGTGGGAGCTAGCGAGGGCCAGGCAAAGGGGACCCAACCCACAGCAGGCGAGCAGCACGCTTGGGTGGCAATACAGTTTAGACTTCAGTGCCAGGACGGCTATTCCCTTTTTTTCCCCCCAGTTTTAAAAGGCTGTTTATGGGCCGGCCCTGGAAGCCCATCAGTGGAAACTGACATAAATTAGCACAGAAACACACACAACCACACAATATTCAGAACCACATGATACCTGACTGTGTCTGAATCATGAAATACACACATTACAACATTCTCTCTCTCACACACACACACACAGAGAGAGAGAGACGTTGTCTCCTGCCAACAAATCTCGCGACAGTATCACAAAGGCATTCCAGCGTCCAAATCAAAACCACTCTCCTCCATTAAAAAAGAGTCTATTCTTTGATTTCTCTGGTGGGCAGGCAGACAGAGAGGAGTGTGAGCGTGCTGCTCATCGGGCAGCCGTGAGTAATTGAAAAGGAAATAAGACGTAGTGTCTGGGAGAGGCCAAGCGGGTCCCTACTGATCTGCAGCCAGCTCATTGTTCTGGTCTTCTATTACTTCCTGCTTGGTTGGCAGATCAGAGAGCAGCCAGCCAATGAGACGCAAGCCCAAATCTGTCTCCTCGTCTTGAAGCACCTGAGGGACACGCTTCAGGTGCAGTGAGCGGTAACTCCTTGAGCAGATGGTGGTGCAGAGGTCAACCGTCCTATCCTCGTCCAGACTACATGCTGATGTGTCACTGGTTAGGTCCCCACATCACTAAAGGCAGCTGTGCCAGGACTGTGTGTCTGAGCTGCATATACTGTAGCTGAATGTTGCTCCGCCCCTGGCCCTACTTAAAGTCTATGTTTTCATTTTTGGCCATAAAAGAGTGTTAATATCAAATGAATGATGTTTTAGACTGCCGTCTTTAATAACTATATAACACAACACTACTTTTACTTTCAGTACCTGAGTAGGACATTTTAAATCAGAATCATAATCCTTTTATTATCTGGAAGGAAATTAAAATAAATTAAAATTAATTTAATTATTAATTAAAATTATTAAATTTAAATTTTAAAATTAAAAATGTAATTAGAAATTTAAATTAAAATAAACTACTTGCAATACTTGAGTACAAAAAATGCTGAATACTTTAGTACTTCCACTTCAGCTTCTACTTTTACTCCAGTCTTGGTCTCTAATACTTTATACATCTGTGTCTATGTCCAGAGTGGAGCCGTTATGGTGGAGTCCTGGCCCAAACACAACCTTTTAATATAGAAATAGTGAGACAGTAAAGAAGGTTTTTCTCTCATAAGATGACAGGGGGGAAAAACACAGACTCACATCCAACCAAAGCAGGATCCTGGGTTCTGTGGCCCAGCCACAGAAGCAATGGACCCAGGAGGCTTCCGTAGTATGAGCACTGGTGCGGAGAGAACACAGGGACGGCTATACACACACACACACACACACACACACACACACACACACACACACACACACACACACACGATGTGCAGCCTTCCCGGCAGGCGACAGTCAACTCACTGGAAAAATACGGTAAGTGATGCATTAAAGTGCAGGACTTTGAGGCATCGCAGGGACAGAGCGTTATAAGGCAGAGCACGGGCGAAAACACAGAATACAATCTCCAAAAAAGTAGGATTTGTGGGGTAAAGTGGGTCAGTGCAGGAGAATACACCCACAAAGAAATACAGTTGGATAAATGTAAAATACAACTGGACAAATCCATGTCAGAGTGGTCATATTATACACAGTAACTGTGTGCATATAAAAGGCAGAACTACGCAATTAGAGTGATCAGAAACAGCAAAAGAAAGAGACCTTGATCCAAATAAACAACATTCATAAAATTAAAATGGCTCCAGAAGTAGAACCAAAAGAAAACAAGCTAAAACTTCCCAAAAATCCAAGCGTTGAGGCCTGTGGTTCCATTTCTCCTAACCCCATTCCTACTGAATTACTCCCCCCCGATATCAAGCCACAGGACTCTCCTCATTAAAAGGCACGGCACAAACGTCTTCACATGTTTGTCAGTGTGAGACGGCACTGGAACAATAACAGGGACACGGCTGCAAGTTTATGGGACATGGGAGCCGCAGCTTTCGCCGCTCAATCCCACAAATTCTCCAAAACTAAATGTGACTCAGGACTAATAAAAGAAGCTGCTGGAGCTGATGACAGTGAACCAGCCTCCTGACAGGCTGCACAAGTAACACTGACTGTCTTATTAATGCTTAAAGTATTCTGACAAAGCCTTTTGTTACTTACTTAAACCACACACACAAACTAATGGAAGTCTAAAAAGCCATTAGGCTACAGAAGGCTTAGCCAACACAAACCATGCACGGAGGCTATGAAGGAGCAGCTAAGGGCAATCAATACATCTCTCCCCATCCTCCTCCTCCTCCTCTTGATGCTGCTTTCTTCCGTGCAGTGTTAAAGCGAAGTGTCATAGCATCCTCTATGGCTGCTGGCGAGTAAAGGAGACGCTGGTTGAGATCAGAGAGAAGCCCGAGCACCTTAAGCGTGGGCAGATCAGATGCGTCCATTAACGTCGGCTGCAAGTTAATTGCCTTTCGCTCTGGGCCCCTCTGCACCGTGGCTGTATCTGACAACTGTTATTGTGTTAGGACACAAACGTCAAAATCAAAACAAGACAGGAACTCCACTGTCGGTGAGGGCCATGACAATTTAGTCTGTTGTCATTTACCATGGTGACATGGCAGGGAGAAGCCAGCTGGAGCATTTCTGGCTTTCTTTCTTTTTTTACAGGCCAGGATAAGAAAGCCAGCGAGCTAAAGATGGATGACATAACCCAAACTTCAAAGACCTCGTCGAGTTCTGAGAGGGAACCTGTTAATTCACTTTAATGCACTGTTATGCACACACACACACACACACACACACACACACACTAACCAAAAACCTTGGATCACCAGCGCACCCAACATACATTTCCTGATTCCTTTCATAAAAGGAAGAACACGAGCGTGGTTGGTTATGAAAACACACACACACACACACACACACACACACGGCAATAATTCACTACATACCAGACAGAAAACTCGCCACAGGCTTTGACACACTAACGTAATATAAACTGCAAGGTAAACCATCCTGTGTGTGTGTGTGTGGAGATAAGGTGAGGGCGTGGCTGCTGACAGAGCAGAGTCTTTTATGTCTAATAACTCCACCGTCACAGACAAAATAAAACAGGCCACTATTGTAGTCTGCTAAAGAGACTAAACAACGTGGACAAAGGCACCTGGAGGCACGGAATACCTGCCATCTTTCATGTACACAGAAGAGATTTCTCTTTTTAAAAGCACTGCATTTAAAATGTCACTTTAGCCCCCCCCCCCCACACTCACAGCAGCCCGCTCGCACTTCCTGTGCAACACTGTTGACCGTGTAAAAGGAGATAAGAACAAAAGCCCTGCAGCACAGTGTCCATCAGCTCTGAGAGCACCCCCCTCTTTTGGCTTACTGTAGCTGAGCACCCTCTAGTGGCCGTTGTGTGCAACAGCACATCTCCTTCTTGACATTGCATCCCAAAACCCTCATCGCGCCTCTTTCGGCAACCAAAAAACTAACCAAGCGACTGCGGCAGTTAACCACAGCTCTGCCACAGGGCGTAACAGCCGCATCCAGATGACGAGCGGGGGGGGGGGAAGGGGGTGAGGGGGCAGCTTTCTGTGGGCCGCCCAAGGGGGTCCCACCACAACAGGCCCCCCATTTCCCCACCACAGTAGCCACCGCCGAGCCCTGGAGAGACACAGCCACCCCACCACATTTTAATGAGGGCTAAAATAAACAATGTGATCACACAAAACCCACCCTGACTGGTTGACTGCAGGCACTGGAGCAGAGCAGATAAGCAGGGCTGTTAATCGCCGGTCTGGGAGTTGCATGGGGTGGCTGATGCTGCAGTGAACTCCACCGGCAAGGCAGCAATAGACCCTCAAATAATGAGGGACGGCGTTTATCTTCAGCCTCTCGTGGAGGAACAGGAGGACAGACTACAGGTTTCCCTTTAACTGACACCGAGACTCCAAATAAAAAGGTTAAATAAGACAATGTGAGCAGTGACAGCCACCAGAAACACTGGCCCCCAAACCAAGACACGTGCTTCAGACATGTCATTTTTATTAAATAGATAACACTGAAAATGGCTCTGGAAACAGTTCACTATTCTAAAATAAAATACTGTATATGTGACAGGTGGAGTCAAGGGTTTCTTGAATACACAATAAACGTGTGTATTGTTAATAGGCCTTGTTTAAGCAGGAAACACACAAGTGTTAACATTATAACATCATTATTATTATTGACGGCTCTTTTCAGTTCCTGTAAGCGAAGACACTGTGTCACGGAAAAGTCCCATCATTTAATAATGCTGTGACACAAAGGTCATGAGGCCACTTTTCATTTTCCACAGCAGCCATCGCCTACGTCCACACAGATACTTTGTTCCTGTTCTTAAGTACAAAATATCTGTACTTTACTTTATTTATATTTCTATATTTACTCTAAATACCTTTGTTACTCCCGAATACAATCAGAAGGTATTTGTATTTATATGGAGCTTTTCTTGCTTTTCACACACTTCAACATGGATTTAGCGTCTTAGCTCAAGGACACAGAGCCAGGAATTGAACCCACAGCCTTCCACACATATCAATACTCCTCACTTTAATACTTTAATAAGTGACTTTTTTTTAAAGTTAAGTACATTTTATATCAGAAAATGTACTTTTGATACTTAAGTACAGTAAATGTCAAACTTTAAGACTTAAAAAAGTGACTTTGACTTCTACCAAAGTCATTTCCTGGTCACATACTTGTACTTTTTACACCTTTAAAGTACTTTAAACACAGACTGTCTACGTCTGATCCAACATAGGAACAAGTTTTTTAATTATTAACAATCATTTTTGACTAATTACAGGAGCATTTCTAAGTATCTATGAATGGAATGATTATTATTAAAGTGGATAAGTACAGATAATACAGATAATAACAATAAAGATGGAGATTATTTGCACCTGGTGGAATATCAAAATGGCGGCTAATTTAGAGGAAGACCTGAGTATTTGGGTCACAGTCCCTGAACGCAGCGTTTTTAAACGTCTGAACATTTAAATAAAAAACAACAACTACGTCTGTGAACATTCACGCAAACTGAGACCTTACATTAAATACATGAGAAGATTTAAACCACAGGCCCCAAAACTGCGGGAAACCAAACCTCAAAAAACCCCACGCGAACCCCGCGGAGAAACACGCACCTGTCTGTGGATGAGACGCGGAGAGAGCCGCTGCCAGCACTTATGGAGACGGAAGGAGAAGATGGAAGGCATTATGGGATGGTGGTGGGGGGAGGCTGTGGGGTCTACTCTCCAGTGCCGTGCTGTGCCGTGCCGTGCTGTGCCAGGCCGGCTGCGTCGCCTCTGATTGGCCTCTCACCGGCGCACACCTGGGCCAATTAGTAAATACTCAGGAGCTCGCGCAGGTATGCGCTTATTAACAGCTGTGAGTGATTAAAGGACGTGAATGTAAACATCAGCAGCAGCAGGTCACACGAGGTAAAGCTCAGACAGGTGTGAATTATGAGCGGTGGCTGCGTTCCATTTAGCTTTCACAGTGTCGGGTGTGTGCGGCGCTGCGTCAGTGTCACCGTGTCCTCGTCTCCATGAAGTGAACAAAGCTGTCAGCCAAGTGTCACGTCACTTAAATCATTATTATTTTACATATTTGACTGAAATGATATATTTAAAAAAATGCATTTAAAGCTACAGTGCATTATTATGCCTTTGTCTGTCTCAGACATTTACATTTAAGCATTTAGAAAAGCACTTTTATCCAAAGCCAATTACAAAAGAGGAATAAGCTGCATAGAAGAAGTCTTGGTTTGAACTCCAGTGGACTGATAGAGGTTGAGAGTGCAAAAGTGCATCCAAGTGCAGAAGGAGGAGGTCAAAGGGTAAGTGCTCGGGCAGAAGACGCTCTTGGAAGAGCTGGGTCTTCAAGAGCTTCCTGAAGGTAGACAGGGACGCCCTCAAACTGTCAATAATCACATCTGTGATTCTGAGGTTCAGAGCGGGATAAACCTGCGTCGCCACAAGGTGATTCACGGAGGAGAAAAGCAAGAAAAGTGAACTTTAAATTTGACTAATTCTAATCATTACTGATTATCCTAGTTCCACAGAGTATTTGGATAAGTATGTTACTCCGTGTGCGGGTGATCTGATGTCAGCAAGACGTAGAAAACAATCATGATTACACTCATTTTTGAAGAAGTGTGTATTCATTAATGATTCAAAGGTACAAAGTGACTTCAAAATACACTTTGTAATTCCCTCTAAAATGACAAACATCCTCTCCTCTCTGAAGTGGAGTTGTCCTGCGTTGACCACATGAGAGGCCTTTGTTCGGTCGTTCACGAGCGTAACTCAAACACAAGACGATCAATAACCACGTCAGGTGACAGGTGCACGGAGTTCATATGCAAAGAAGGATTTTCACACATTGTGGGTTTGGGATATCACTGTGTACCCTTGACTGAGCTACTTTACCCGTGTCAATATTGAACCAGCTGTATAAATGGGTGTTGTGCACAAACCTGCAAACTGAACTGGTTCTGCAGAGAAAGACGAGCCGGTGCCAAACAGAAAAGACTTCACTGAAGTGTGGAGAGGAGAGAGGTGCAGAGGAGAGGAGAGAGTCGACTGATTCACCTGTTCAACGAAAAGAAGAAGAAACAAACAGTAAACCATACTCATCACGTACAAGTCAAGTCACACACTTTGTGCTTTGTTCTTCCCCACACAGAAAACATCCAGGGCAGTAACTGTGTGTGTGTGTGTGCAATATAGAGTGTCTTATATCCTTTTCTTCAGCACAAACATTCATTTCCACCCACTATATAAACTCTAGAGCTGAAACGATTAATCAATTAATTGATTACTAAATTAATCGACAAATATTTTGATAATCAATTAATCGGTTTGAAGCTTTTTTTCATGATTAAAACAAGATTTCTGATAGTTTAAGCTTCTTAAATGTGAGTATTTTCTTCATTTCTTTGCTCTGGAGAACAAAGAAATCATTAAAAGTCAATCATTTTGGTTTGTGGACAAAACAAGACATTTGAGAACATCATCATTTCCAGGTTTGACGAACACCGATCAACATTTTTTAAGGTTTTCTGATATTTTATGGACCAAACGATTAATCGAGAAAATAATCGTCAGATTAATCGATTATGAAAATAATCGTTAGTTGCAGCTCTAATAAACTCACCTTTTTTTTATCAACAAAAAGAAAATAATTATTGCTACTTTATATCACGACAAACAAAATGTGATGGAAAATGACTCTACAAAAAAACACATTTTTAAAGCCTGAATATGTGACTTATAAACACACCCAGGATGTCCATATAAGGAGTTGTGTATTATTCCCATGCTAAATGAGGAAAAAAAACTGTTTGTTTTCTAATTTTAAGGACGTCGATAAGGGATGATATAAACAATACAACTGAAGAAAGAAAAAGTATAAATATACAACTGAATGTATGCACAGATGAGGAATTATGAATAAATTAAAATGGTGGTTGTAAACATGGCATGAAGGTAAGAGGAGCACAGTACTGTTAGGGTGCTGAAAGGTCAGGGTAAGAGCTAAGAGTGTCCTCACTATAAATGTCTGTGTTCACAGTTGAGCTGATTTTCTGGTTCACTTTGATTCCAAAACATGTTGGAATGTTACCACCATTCAGTCGTGTTGGTCCCTTGGTTGGTTGTGTAATAAAGACGATTTCCTTTCCTTATTGTGTGTAATACAGGGCCTGTACTACACACACACACACACACACACACACACACACAGACACACACACAGTCTTCTTAGGACACTTCATTGTCTTCAGTCGTTTGAACAACTTAACCAAAACCTCATCCCTGACCACAATTCAACTCTCAGCCATACACTTTAACCAGTTCCTCATTAGGACCAGGTTTAGGTCTCCATGAGGACTACCGGTCCTGACAAGGTCAGTGTTTATGCCGAACAAAAAAAGGTCCAAAATAGGCAACAAACACACACACACACACACACACACACACTGGGTCTGTGTGGATTTGTGTGTGCAGAGACTGTGTGTCAGTGTTCTGGAGGTGAAACCTGACACTTTAATGATCTGGAGCTCATCCAAATAAAACTGTGCGCCCCCCCACACACCTTTTCTTCTTCTTCTTCTTTAAAAAAATCCACCCCTGCTGTTTCAAAATGTTCATGTGTGTGTGTGTGTGTGTGTGTGTGCTTCAGAACAGCAGGCTGAAAAACATCACCACGCTAACGGCAAGAGGGTGTCATCGGGGGGAGGAGGAGGAGCCCACAGTGGGCGGACACCCACATGAGACATTCCTTGGAGACAGAGAGTTGTAAACAAACATGCTTTGGCCCAGGGGTTCTCAAACTGTGTCTCTGTGTTGGTCGGTTGGCCTCCAGACACGTTCACATAGAGCAAGAAAAAAACAGAACAAAACAAAAAACCACATGAGACGTTTTTTTAAATACAAATCATTCGGTGGAGGAATGGAACACGGCTTAACAAGTAACATATAAAGAGTTCATAAAGGACGACGAAGGTCCTCTGTGAACAGCTGAGTGTGATTCATAGACTCAAGATCACGACACATACATGTTTAGATGGTTTATAAAACCTGAAACCACGCTTCACCACAATGAAACTTCACTTTTTAATCAGAATCCATGAAACTAATTCAATTATTGTTCATTTGAAGTGGAAAAAAAGACAGATCAAGGTGTTATTATGGAATGAGTTCATCTTTAAACACCTTAGAAAAGCACGTTTAACAGCAGGAAGTGTAGAATAGTGGGCTCCATGTTAATCTGAATCTTAACCTTCCTCATCCTCAGCTGATGAAGTTATTTAGTCTCCGTGACAACTGTGGAGAAACACACAGATATTAAATAAAACAGCAGGACCCAATACAAAGAATTTATTTTTATAAGTGGAAAATTGATGTAACTCCACCCTGAGGCCAAGAAAGAACTTTTAAGTGCAACTGCAAAGGAGATAAAAACTTTTAAAGATAAAAGGCGGACGAACACATCAAAGCCGTGACGGGGAGTCATGGCAACGCTGGCCGCGACACGTAAACATGCATCAGGACACGTGTAACAGTTGTGTTCGTCTGCCACTGAAAAACAGCAAACACGTCAACACCGACATCTTCTACAACACGAGTCAGAGTTGCCAATAAGAAGTTTATTTCAGTTCAGTCGACATAGCTCGGATATTTTTCTGTGAACAACTTCACACATGTTATGAAATCATCTCTGGGGGGGCGGAGAAAAAAAAACAAAAAAAACCTTCCTGTTAAACCTCTGCAGAGAGAAATGGGTTAGTCCAGAATTCAAATCCAAGCAGGCGAGGGAAAAATGGCCCGCCCTCAAAATTCTGATGATACGTAGAAAATTTACACGTTGAATTCTGAGAAATCCAAAACAAATATTTACAAGTCCTTACTTACGTTTGCCGTCGAAAAATTAGTTACCATCACAAAACGTCTGAAAAATATGGCAAACGGGAGAAAACAAAAACAAAAAGGAGGTTTGGTTTTTGTTTCATCCGCGCTAAAGCACTCTCGGAGCTACTGTATCGTTACATACGTTCACAGGCACACGGTACGTTCCATAGCTACGCTGCTCGGCGTGTTTTTATCATAAATATCTTTAGCGTTAAGTGTTTTCTTTTCACCTCCAGAGTCTTTTCACCTCCACTCATAAGAAGGAAAGACTCGTGTCTGTATGGCAATGTAGTGATTTACAAAAAAGTCCTTAAACAATCCCTTTAAACATGTCTGTGAGCTACATAGAGTTGAATATTTGTTTTAGACCTCAGGTGATGTTTTTCCTGAGTTGCGAGTGTTGCAGCGGTTACAGGGAAAACACAATTCTACTGAGTTTTTGCCTGTTTTAAGGCAATGAGGAAATCAGAGCATGGATGCCAGGTAGCTTTACCTGCAGTCACAATGATTTTTGCTGAGCAATAATAAAAAGTAAAAGCATCACTTATCTGATATGTAAACCACTTAAGTTTGGATTAGCTTCAGCTTCTACTTAAACCTGTCAAAATAAACAAAAAACACTGAAGCTTCAACACTGTTTACGACGCCTCTCAATAAGCAAAAAGACAAAAAAAAACTGCTTCTCAGTGTTTCATTTTTATAGCAAAGAAAGAGCAAAATAATCATTATTAAACAAGTAGAAAATTGACAGCTGGTGACCTTTTCCCCCCTTCATGCAGAGAGAAGGTCAGCTTGAAGGTCACTTATCAGGGCGTGTGGTCATCGACGACGCTCGTGCACGACGGCTGCCTTTCTGTCTCACGACTCCTCAGGACGTTCATCAGCAAATGAATAAACAAGAGAAATTGGAGGTGGAACGACTGCACCGACTTAAGAAAATAATCAAAACGTGGGACAGAGACGGATGAGGGTTCATGCATTTGCTCTAAATGAGGGGGGGGAGAAGAAAAAGAGGTCCAGAGTTTGTTTTTTTCTTTCTCGTGGATGAGCACATCAGTCCTGGTGCTGAGCAGAAAGAGAGAGAGGGGAGAAGAGTGAGGGAGGAAGGAGGTGTAGAGGGGGGAGGTGACGGAGTGACTACACAGTGACCGGTGGAGGGAGGGAGGTAGGAGGAGGAGGTTTATTTGACCAGCCTCTTGGCGACGTCTCCGTAGGCGATCTCGATCTCTTTGTCACTGGGGCAGGTGTTGGTGAACTCCTCGCGCGTGTAGGCGATGTTCAGGTACTTCCAGATGGCCGTCATCTCTTTGGGGATGTCGAAACCTCTGTACTTCTTGGCCACCACCTGCAGGGACAGTGAGGGCATCATGAGTCATACGTGAAGAAGCAAATGCATGAATCACGCCGTCATTTATGTCGGTACGATAAACGCGCTTAGGCGAGCAAACATCTACTACATTCCTGCATACTATATTTAAAAATAATAATAATAATAATAATGATAATAATTTTATTCCTCACTCACCTTAACTATGTGCAGTTTTGGCAGCAGGTTGCAGTCGGCCAGAGTCATCTCATCGCCATCCAAGAACTTGCGACTGGAGACCTTGACGTCCTCGATGCTGTTGTGGTCGATCTCATCGGGCAGCGGTGATCGGAGGTACTCGTCCAGCTTCTGCAGGGTCTTCAGGAGCCCGCGCTCCAGAGCTACGAGGAGACACGGGATACGTGATTACTTTAAAATAACAAAACTGACTTCAGTTTATTTATAACATGCTCAGTATCAACACACACGCCTGGACCGCTGCAGCTGGAGTTATATACTGAGCGACCACATGAGGGCAGCATTCCATCACAGAGACAAACCTTTGTCATGTGCGTTTCAATCCTGAGACTCGGTATATTGTTAATCTAACCTCATCTATCATCCTTCATTTATCATTTATAGATTAGTCATTCATACTTTTTTTCATTGGAAATTATGACACAGGTTTGAATGTATGACCTGAATGTGGCTCCATGCTTGGTTCAGTGACCTGTTCCTTTAGATAGCACTTATCACTGAACCATGAGATTCAGCTCCAAACTGTTGACACAGCCTTGCCTTTCACATCCAGCTGCACATGGCTCAATATTTTCCCAGGGTGGAGAACAGCCGCTGACGACGCGATACAAAATCTAGGTAATCTGTGGAGATTATTAACATTGTTCCCGGGAAACAACCCCAGGATTCCACAGAATCTCAAAAAGCCAATAGAATAGATATTTTTCCTTTTATTCAAATAATCTTATCTGGTGGTTAATCATATGGCTTTTCTCTGCCAGTGCAGTCAGGTTACATTTAAATGAAGAACTGTCAGGGTGAGACTGTGAGCACCAGTTCATTCTCAGGATAGCTACTCTGTGGTTTTATGTGGAAAGCTCCGCCAGGTGAGACGGAAAGCACGAGGACAGGAGGCAGCGGCAGAACAAAAGCTCTGTGTCCCAGAGTGAGAGTGTAATTCACCAATCAGGGCAGGGCTACCGACGTCACCTAGCAACCAGTAACTCTCACTGTACAACAGGAAGGTTTCTCTAGTGCTGCTCTTAGCACTGATCTCTTGCATGCATGCATGTGTGTGTGTGTGTGAATGTGTCTCACAGAGAGACACGGGCAGCCAGCTTACCCTCATTTGCATCGGGTTTGGAGTTTTTGATGTACGCTGAAAACTTTGCAAAGATGTCCATACCAGCTGTGTTTGATTCAGGGTGTCTCGCACCAAGCTTTATGTACCTACAAACACACAAAAACACACGTACATATACATTTACACACACAATATTACAGTATTCTTCTGAAACACTGATAGGGTGCACCACTTTAGCTTCGTTTTGCTTCGTGTGGACAGGCTTCGTTTGCTAAAAACTAAAATGCCCAAATTTAGAGAATTGTTTTCTTTTAAATAATAGCATATTTGCAAAATTACCAGTTAAATCTGCAACTAACGATTATTTTCATAATTAATGGTCCATAAAGTGTCAGAAAACGTAAAAAAAAAGGTTGACCAGTGTTTGTCAAACCCGGAAATAATGATGTTCATCTCAAATGTCTTGTTTTAATGATTTCTTTGTGTTATAGAGCAAAAAACAAAAACAATATTCACATTTGAGAAGCTGAAACAATCCGAAAATTTGTTTTAATCATGAAAAAAGCTTCAAACCGATCAATCGATTATCAAAATAGTTGACGATCAATTTAGTAATCGATTAATCGAGTATTTGTTTCAGCTCTATAACCAACCTATGATTTTATCTGTCTTCAGTTGGGATAAATGGACTTGGAGCTAAAAGCTAAAAAAGGTATTAAGAAAGTATAAAACCAAAAATACTAAGTGACATTTTGTGACGTCAGTGTGTTTAGATTGTAGGCGTGGCCTGTTGGAGGCACAGGGATTGGAAAGAGCACTCACTTCGGTGGGCAAAGCACATCCTCGAGGAACTCCTCGATCTTGTTGACGTCAGTTTTGACCTCGCCGTTGAAGGTGACGAAGGGCGGGTGTGTGCCGGGGGCCAGGTTCTGGAGGTCTGCCGGCTTTCTGGAAGAACAAAGAATGTGGAGACTTTAGCACGTTTGGCATGTTTTAATACAGTTTGTCGAAAGGTTGTCAAAGTGCAAGACATAAGAGACATTACGTCTTTGAAATAAATACAAAATACTCTATGACGACCTGCTGCACACGAAGCAGCGCTTGTTTTTTTTAATCCAGCTATAGCTGCTGTGTCTTTGAGCGTGTGTGTGTGTGTGTGTGTCTGTCTCCATGAGAACGCTTGTGTGTCCTTCAAACTAGCATATTTTGTACCAGATGTCTCTGGCAGGCAGATGCCATTGACACACAAACAAATATGAGCATGTGTCGAGTGAGCAGTAGCACTACTGTGTGAATGCACACAGCCCCAGATGCTTCGATCCATTCACTGGAGACGACACAGACGAACAGATGGACGTACGCTGGCAAACAGCGTGAATCTTCCCTCGGTCCAGCTCTGTGTTTCCGACAATGTTCATTAACATTAACGGTGGAGTTTTGAGTCAAAAAAAAGGCACAAAAACGGGAAATATCGTCAAGCTTATGGCATGAAAAAAGGAACTGGCTCCCTGACTCACTGATATCACTGAGGAGTGGTAAGAAACCACAGCTTTGACCCACAACTACGACTCATGTAAACATGTTGCACTCAAGGACGTGACATGTGACATGTGACATCCACGTCCTTGTGCAGCTGTAAAAACCCTGACTGTTCTTCATTTTCTTTTTTACACTACAATAAAAAGACAGGTTATTATCAGCATGGAGTTGTTTGTTACATACCTTCTTTCAGGTAAAATGCATGCAAATAAGCTCAAGACTGTGCATGCACTGACCTTTTCATGTGCACACAGTTCTCCTTTTAGCATAAAAAAGCTCAGCAATGGTCAGGTGTAAATTTTGGTTGTTTGTTTGTTGTTTTTTTGGGATTTTGTCCCAGAGGAGGAGAAGCAGCTGCTGCTAGAGACTGTGGGACAAATGTGAATGAAATAACCGTAAAGCCATAGAAGCCAGGCATTCATCTGACCATCAGCCATGGCTGAAAATAATCTGGCACTTGCCTGTCCTGGAAAAAACATGAAAGGGACCATTTAGATGAATCACACAGACAGAACATAGTGGGTTTGGCAGAGAACATCTGGTGCTGGAATCCACATGTGAGGGGAAATTGCAGATGATAACTGGTTTTCTGATCCCAGGCATGAAAAATAAGACGTTGCCCACCAAAATCTAAGCAGGAAGTGAGCGGAGTTAGGAACCTCAAATAGCCCCTCCAGGGTCTGTGTTTATTTTCCTCTGATATTCTTCAGCCTGGGAAAGGGTCATGGGAAAACCAAATAAGTAGTTGGGAAGCACTGAGCGTGTCAGAGGTGTGGCTGTGTTACGGAGTCTTTCACAGAAACACCCAGACATTTCAACAAAAAACGCAATATTTTTATCCTTTTTTCGAACAAATCAAAAAGGACTCACCTCTTGAGATCGACCGTGGTGACGTTGAAGACGACTCCTTTAAGCCACAGGATCATGAAGAGCCTCTGAGAGAAGGGGCAGTTCCCGATGCTCTCGCCATCACTTCCCGCCTTAAATAAACACACAAGTTAGAAGAGCAGCAGATTAGAAGTCGGCAATAATGTAACGGTGCCTCATTCCTGAGGACCGGGTACACAAACGACGGCACCTCTTCCTATCTGATGGAGACAGTCATGTTCCTGGATTTAATCATTACATATAGAACACACAAAAGCAGCAGACAAAGATCTTACAAGAACATCTGTAACAAGTTTCTATTGCTGATAGCACTTGGCTTGAATCTAAAGCCGTAACGGAAAAGATAGCAATAATCTTAAGATCCCATCTCTGCTGCACAACCTTTATGGCCCTCGGGCGTTTTACTGCACTCGCCCATTTCAGACAATTACTCTCTCATACATAGATCTCAAACACATTAAAGGAGGAGGGAAACAGTAGAGGGCCATCTCCGTCTCTTAAATGCTTCACCACACTTTCCCTGCATTAGTCTGCCAAGCTGCTGCCTGACAGTAAGAGGAAACTTCTAGAGTGATGGACTCACTCAGGCGGCCTCTTCTTACCCTCTTTTGTTTGACTGCACACACACAAGACTGAGCAGTGGTGGTGAGAGGTGCATCAACATCATTAATGATGATTCACATCTATCTGAAATCAGATATTTAATGTGAAATCTGGAGATTGATCTAGGAAAATTGAAATAAAGAAGAGCTGGATTACGAAAAAGAAAACCTCAAAAGCAGTGATTTATTACACTCTCACTCTCAAACTGTCAGAGATCTCTCAACCATCTCCATAACCATCGCTTTTTTCTGTTACACACTGTGTTGCATGTTTGCTTTGCTCGACTCACGGCCATGTAGGGAGTAAGAGGGGTGTAGAAAACCACAACAAACTGTTTCTTAAGCGCAAACACTTGTCATTAACCACCTGACCACATTTATCACGACTATTAGTGGTTTGACAACTCAGGAATAATCGTGATGACCTTTGTGGCCATGTTGTCCGGCCGTACTGACAGTAAACAACCATGCATATTATATAATCTTCACTGAGGACTTGTTGCAGAGCTCCAGTATAACACAGCCTGTGAGGGGAAGCCGCTCTCCACTCAAGGCCAGCCAAGAAAGAATCATCTATTCATCTATTCACAAGGACATGCATGGAGGTCATTCATGTATCTGTGCTGTGGAATGCACCTCTTTATTCAGATAATACAGTTTCTTTTGTCAGTCATTCCACTTTCATTGTGTGAAATGCAAAATAAGAACACACACACACACACACACTGTATTTTTTTCACTATGTTGCAAACCAATTTGCAAAGATATTCAAATCAGCTTCAGCTCCACAGCTTTATTCTGCGACGTGTGCTCCGTGTTTGAGACGCAGGTTCTGAACTGTCTTCAATAGAGGACTTTGTTTTTGGAGCATGAAGTCAGTCCAGCAGCTCCTTGCCGGTGTGGACAGGCTGGCTGCTGTGTCCTCTGTGTGACACCCTGTGGGATGGCTCTGTTTGATCTGCCTGCTGGCTCCCATTGTACTGCGACTCTTCCCTCCCCTAAATTCAGTATCTGAAAAGCATGGATTAGATCATTGCCTTTGTTCGGCAAATGAAAGTCCTCCTTTCACTTTACAAAATTCAATTCCACAATAAAAGCTTTGGCCGTGAAGTGTTGGCGGTATCATGGTCCACGGCCATCACTGGACCAGACTTGCATTAGCGGATCCTTAGGGGATCAGGCAGACATCAATGGGATGATTAGTCCATTTTCCCCACAGCCTTACACCTACAGAGAACCACTCAGTTCTGGATCCAAGGTGGCAAAGCAGCACAGCAACTGTTCCCATGGCAATGGTCAGACACATGTGACACAGAAAACAGAGCAAACAGTGCGGAGAGGGCGACCAGTGTCTGAAGACAACTCTTATTCTGTGGGGACATTAATCATTCATCAAAATAAAATCAGGCAATTACAGTACTTGGACACAGCACGCAGCACATGAAGACATTTTACACTTCTCTCTTCCTCCTCAGTCTGTTCTTGGAGCAGTGGCAAGGTTCCAACCCTCAGGAGTCTGCAGCACAGCAGACAGCCGCTCTCTTTCCTACCACAATGATAGGTGGGATGCAACAAGAGACTTCAGGACAGACAGACAGACAGAGATTCGACGGGAAGCAAGGATTTTACGGGCAGTGTCTGTAAAAGATGCGAGAAAGAGGAAAGAAATCCTCAGCAGCTGTGTGCTATTTGGCACACTGTTCTTTCTTCCTCCTCCTCTCCCCCCTGTATCCCTCTTTCCCCTTATCCTGGGCCCCTCTGTGGCGTCGGAGGGGGGCGGGAGGCGGGGGAGTTGGGCATTTGGGGAGGAGAGGCAAACTATTCGAGACATGTCCTGTTTCTCCCGCCAAAGAGGGCGCTTTGTTTAGTTTAAGAGATGATGTTGGTCGGGCTGCATTTCCGCCGCCTGTGGCACATAAAGTGCTGTGCTGTTAAAAGGAGCTACACTACACAAGTGAGGAGATCAGAGTTCAAATTAGCACCAGGACACTGACCTCACCTGATCAATAGAAATCATAAACATGCAAGATTTTTTTTATATCATTCCAAGGGCCCAAAACCAATCTGTAAAACATTACAACAACTGCTCTCCACCACACAAACACCTCCCAGCATGCCGCTTGTTCACTGTGCCACTGGAGAGCATTTTACACAGCAACAACACAAAGCACTTTTTGTTGTGCTAGGAAAGTGTTAGGAAAGTCACCAGCAAGCAAGTGCAGAAGAAAGAAAAAAACAAAAAAAAAAGGTTTCTAACTGGCCCTTATAAGGCAACGGACATTAGTTCACAAAAAAAAAGCACATTTTCCGAGAAGTTAACCAGCAATTCGGTTGCAAATGCGAGCAGCATTCACATGAACACTGAGCTGTGTCCAGTGACTGCTCTGCCAGTTTTACCACCCATGACTCACATCTTGGAGACAGCAGTGCCATCTTTTATAAAGACTGAAAACCTCCTGTGAAACGGCCACAACTCAATCTGACCCACAGCAGCAACAGTCGACTAATGCTAACGGACTCTTGTGCTTCATTTAAGCTCAGTGGATGGGTCACGAGTGGACAGATACTTGGTTTATTTAATGCCAAACACACACACAGCTGCCCATCAGCGGATGGTAATCATGCTCAAGTCGGATGTTGTTGAGAAATCTCAAAAAGGAAAGCTTGGCCCCACAGCAGTACAACAAGGTTCTTTCTTTCAGCCGGGGGTCCAATCATGTCCTTGAAAGAAAACACAGTGAGGTCATTCCTATTATCACTTCCTTTTTGACTTTGAGTGATTATGTAGCCACTGATGTAATCACAAAACCTAGACCGACTACAGAAGGTTTTCACTGACACCGATATTTTACAGGTATCCTTGTCCAGTGTCATAACATTTTAAGAGCAGTCACATAAAATCCAAGAGCTGTTACTTAACCTCTCCCCTCTATTTTTTGTTCTTCCACTGACATTTCTACTCATCTGATGCAACATCACAGTAACAGTAGCCAACCGTCAGGGACAATGGATCCTGTTCAGTCTGGGCACGGTCCTCCCAGTCTCAGCTCACGGTCTAATTTTAGTAACATGGTGGCCCGTGCCTTCCCCTCCCCAGTACACTTCATACTCTAAATTGGGTGGGCTGCTCAGCAATTTCGAGCCACACTTTGACCGAATAAGGAACTGGCTGATGCAAGGAGCGCGGCAGCGTTCCACCTCCTGCTCTGACACACAGTGGGAATGTCTGTTTGAGAGTAGGCAGCCATGGCAACGTCATGGCGACACCTCTCCCCGTTTGCTGGTTAAGTATAGAGGCTCATGTTAGGACTGTCCCAGCCAAAATCAGTCAGTTTCAGACAGTGTTGCTCAGTCCACGTTGGTCTAAGCTCAGCCTGGTTGCTGGACGACAATACATTGGGCTCATGGCACCTACACACTAGAATTATCTATCTATTGTATATAGTGTATATTATAGTTTGGCTCATTGTGTATTGCAATGTCTTTAATTTCATTTAATTTTTAAGTGCACTTTTCATTGTATTGTATTTGTATTTTTGACTTATTTGTACCACTGCTACGATGACCCAATTTCCCCTCAGGGATAAATAAATAGATAGATAAATAAATAAATAAATAAATAAATAAATAAATAAATAAATAAATAAATAGCTAGATAGCTAGCTATCTATAAGTTTGAATGACAAGGCCCGGGGTGTGTGTGTGTGTGTGTGTGTGTGTGATGAGAAATGCTTCCCCGGCTGTGACCATGGTGAGGGGGATGAGTGTACGGAGGACTCAGACCCTGCTGGAACACGGAAACACCATCACATCCTTGGTGTGGCTCTGACTCAGGCTGACATCACACAGTGGAAACCTCAAAGCCGTCCAGACACAGGGCTACTGTTTCTGAGGCCTGAGCACATAAGCGTCGACTTGTGGAAAATTGGAGGCTCAGGTCTAAAAAAACAGTGTTTTACAGCATAACCATGCTATGGCAATGATGTAAGCTAAGTCAATAAAGTTTGACCACCAAATTTCTAAAGAGATAAGAGACTGAGTGAGTTTAAAGCACGTGGTGGACGTCTGCTAATGAGTAAGACTGAGCCAAAATGAGGCAAAAGCAAACACAGAGGCAAGTGGAAGATCAGTGTGAACAAACATCATCATCCTCACTCTGCTGATTCAAGTGTTCAGCCTCAGATCCACCTTCCACCCAAAACACATCCATAGACCCCAGACAGATGACTAAGTTACACAGTATTCACATTTATACAGCATGTCCATGCTGATATTTAAGTATGGAGAGGCAAAGGTCGAGCTATTACTAAATCTATGTGGTACCAATGCCTTGCCTCCACCGCTGGAAGTTAAGTCGTGACTCGTAATTGATTAGCCCTTAAAACTACCAATCTTTAAAATCTCAACTACACTGACTGAGGGTACAAACGTTTAATTTCAGCTCAAATTAACTCACCATCTGTTCATTTAGAACAACTGTCTCGTCTTGACAACTGTGCACACATGGGAGGCAGCAGAGCATGTGTCATGGCCAACAAGCACTTGCCTGAGACAGTTTCTGTCTCTGTCACTGTCTCACTCGCTTGTTGTATTTACTCTGACCTGTCCCTGAGTTGTGTTTCCATACATGTCTGCTTTGAACATTGAAATTTGCACTGATGTACACTGTACATTACAATAAAAGCAACATTTGTCGTCTTATTGCAGTGTTTTCAATCCATTTTTGATCAATTCCTATGAGTTGAGGTTTACGGAGGCCCTTATAACTAATATTTGGTAAACTTGTCGCTTTTGTGGGGAGAGGATGAACCCAGTCACTTTATCCTCCATGTTCAGGTACGGCAATGTAATGAAAAAACGTAGACGGTGAAATACAAGCACACTGGATCATGTTAAGACTGATTGAGTTACATGTGTAGTCGGGAGGATTCTCCTTATTCACAAACACACCTCGTCTCACAGAGAAGATGATGTGACAGAGAGGCACAGGTACAGTCAGAGGATTGTTTATAGAAAAATAAAACACTCCACGTTCCAGTGAACCAGTGTTTCTCCTTCATTCATTTAGCAGTGGCACAGCACCGTTATTAGCACCGCTAAAGTCTTACATAATATCAAATGATTTGAGCACAACCTCCTACGTTAACTTGGAATTGTTTTTAAAAAAAACAAACAGAAAAAAATGCACTTCATGTACTTAGAAGAGTCTGAAGTGGCCGCTCATTGATGTTAGAGGCAAGCCTAACTTCCTGTCATTGACCTTGAAAGAGAAACGCCTCATTAGTCATTGGTTTCCTGGTCATGCAACAGAGACGAGATCTTGAACTAAGCTTTTCCTCTAGATGTTCTGACACATCATGATATTATACAGCCATTTATCCAAGTGAAATTAGGATCAAGGCCCCAAGTCAAGCAATGATCCAGCCAATAATCTTCTGGCATAGACATAAATGAACCTCTGAATTTGCCTTCCCATTAAAAAAGGCAGTGTTTGCACAGTACCTCTCTGAATTGCTGTAATAAAACATTAACATAACCATACAAATTAGGTTCATTTCCAGGAAGTCAGTTGACCTGATCGTTGTACAGAGTCAACGGGAAGGAACGGGAAGGAAATTCACAGATCAAGAACAATGACAAAGTAACTGCACCGCATTCTACAACAAGCAATAAGCCATTAATCTTTGCCCGATAACTCATGACGCAAACCGAATTGCTGTTACTTTGCTGTTTAATAAACTGCCCTATTGATTTTCCTTTGTATTTCTTTTGTCAGAGATGGCAAGAACAACAACCAAATTCATTGAAAAAGAACATGCAAACAGAAAGTAAATTGCTGTAAAGGTTTTTATTACCACCACCCATCAAAGGTTACTCTCGGACCAACTGGTAAAAAAAAATATACAAGCAACTCTTGACCTTGTATTTACTTTCAAACAACTGCCTTGAACAAAATAAGTGCTGAAAAAGCTCACTGTGTTCCCATAAAAAAATCAGCACATCATGTGGAACAAGTCTCATGTTCATTATTGTCACATGTTGTGACAGCACAATAGGACAGGAGCAGCTCTTCTTGAAGCCAACAGAACAGAATCCTTGTGTCTACCACAACACTATGGGAACCATATAGTTTCTTACATGAATGAAAAAAAATGTAAATCAGCATGTATGCAGCACGATGTGTGTTCCTTCTGCAGAGTGTACTCATGCTCCACACCCTGATCATGTCTACAGAAGTGCTGCTTTGTGTTGGGACCAATATCTCTGTCCCTATGGGAGCATCCCAGAGGACGTACACAAACACAGATGTTACCCAGACCTAAAAGCACGTCTGTGACATGTTTTGTTTACTCTGGCTTTGTTGATGCTTCTGGTGAGAGACAGCGAGAGGTTTTGCAGCCACAGTTGCAGCCGCATACACGAAGAGAGATAAAGCCTGTGTGTTTCTCTTAGCTCAGTCACGTCATATGGTGGCGGCAAATGGTTCCCTCTTCAATGTAGATACATGTCTGACTGAGGGACATGTGATTTTAAAAATGATCTATGGTAATTGTCTTCATTATCGCATCATTTAATTTTGGTTTAAGCAGGAAACAAAACAAAATCACAATTATCAAAATTAATCAGAACACAAATTGAAGATTGTGATACAATCAAATTGTGACAAAAGCATATAATCCCAGCCCTAATTACCAATTACGATAGTTTAATATAGTTCCAGCTGCACTTGTATCCTTTTCAGCTTGACGTTATTGTGAAACATCTCAGAATACAAAATATACAGCAGATTTAGGGACAGGCAGGCAGGAAGCGAGAGATTCTCCAGCTCACAGCAGAGACCACGTTACCACTCCTGTGTAAAACAATTCAGTATCTAATCTGCTGTGCAGTGATGAGGTCAATGGTTGGCCCTCCCTCTTACGCTGTGCTCACTTGCAACGAAACGCAATAAAACTGTGACAATGCTGAGCTTCACCTTAACGCCCTCAAAGACGGACACAATGTCAAGCGTTCCCATAGCAATGCAATGACTGTTGCTATAAACACTGCAGATAGAAAAGTGCCAGATCATCAAAGGAGCTGTGAACAGGCAGAGTCAGCTACTGTCAGTGGGTAAACATCATCTATACAGAAAGACACTGTGTGGCAACTCCTATACAACAAATATAATTAGTCTGCTTTGATATGTGGCAGTGCACTAACAGATCTGACACCACTGCGCATGGAGAGAGCACACACACACTTATCAGCTGTTCCCAGAGGCCTGACTAGCAGCATTGTGCCTATGGCAACCTGCGTGCCTGCCATTGTCTCTAATGACTGTGTTTAACTCTGCACAGTAAAGACAATGGCATCAATAATAGACGTGGACATGTCAGATGATGATGAACATAACACAGGGACCTGCTAGAGCGTTGAAAACCAAAGACCACCAAGCTCTCACACAGACAAGGTGAGAAAATATGAAATTCACTCATGTACACAATGAGCTGTACAGTCCAAACAGGGAGGGGCTGCCTGACTCAGCCATATATAAAACCTGGTCAGTTCTTTCCCCTCAGTGTCATCAATACCTAAGAATTACAGTCTCTCTATGAAACAGTCAGTGGAAAACAATAAGTAAGGAGAAAGAGGATCTGGACAAGTGACTTCAGATCAAAAACAATATTTACTGCAATAAAAATCCCATCAATATAAGGTTTGGTATATATCAATATTTTAATGCACTGTGTAAACACTGTTTGTTGTTTTCTTCAACTTTCACTCAAGAGCAAAACTTAATCTTTGACGTTTTATTGTGATAATTATCGATATTGGCTGATTTGAAATCACCCAGCGCCATAAACCACAGCTACTGCAGCTTAACAATACGACTTTTACAGAGCCGGGAGGACAGATTAGCAGATAAGAATCTTTTTACAAGGATTAGTAATTAACTACTCACACAAGTTGGATTTAGAAATGACGTTTTCCAAATATAGAAGCAACCACAATCACAATCTCTAATGACTTGTTTGCTTTTCTGGTCAGTAACCACCCACCACACCACCAATAACATGCTCCCCTATCAACGAACGCATTTAAGATTGACAAATCATTGAGTAACGACCTAAACACCAACATTACACTCAAAATAAAGCGGTCACCAACGACGGAGCATGGTCCAGATACAGAGCCAGACCTAGACGCTGTCCTGTCCTAAACCAGAACTACAACTCTCATACATTAATGATAATAATTTTGATGGACTGGACATGCGTCCTGCCGACGGTGTTCCCTGCATTTGGTCCCATGTTGGCTGGGATTGGCACCAGCACCCTCTGCAACCCTCATGTGGAGGATGAAGCGATCGTATTTTTCCTGCTTTTCTACCTCTATGGTACGAGGAGTGCGAGAAACTAAGACCACTAATGACAGTCAATCACGTTTAAACCAATCAGTGTTTCAGACACAAGGGGATGAAGAAAGGAACACGTGACATCTGATAGACAAACTGTTCTGAGAGTTTTCATCTGGACAGATGCTTTGGTTAACAAAAGGAACCAAAAATGGCAACTTAATCTACACATTTCTTCCTAAAATTAATCGTTTTAGTTTAAGATGCTCATTTTGTTATGTATAGTAGAGGTTGAGCGATTCTATGGTCAATGTCAATCTTTAGAAATAAGTGCAACTAATGGCTTAACCTTCTCCATGAAAACAAATCAGGTTTTACTGATTTGGCAGCATATATTTTTGAAGACAAAGATGTGTAAACTACAAGAAATAATCGACGGTGACAATTATTAAAAAAAAATGTGATAGTTTTTTTTTTTAAATGGCCAAAACAATGGGTTGGTCTATCTCTAATTTTTACTTGACAAAAGAAGAAAATATGATATTTTTTTTTTTATTACAGTTATTTTTTATAGTCCCTTGAGTTCTATGTGAAAACTGATTAAACATATTGCTGCATTTCACTTAATTATTAACACAGAAATACTGATAGACATGTTTGAACACATACAACTACTATTGAGATATTACGGTGTTTTGGACCGATATTGTCTGATCTGAATGCGTCCAGCACTGTTTTATATCATTATTTACTACATCAATCGACAAAGAAGCGCATAAGAAGCAGTGCAGCGACGTGTAAGTGTCTTCTGTGTCGCTCCAAGTACTGAGCTTTTGTTCACGACATAACGCCCGGGATGGACGGAGGGAGAGGGACAGAGGGAGGGAGCTGCACCCGCCCTGCGTGTGACACTGCGGGATCCACATGGCCACAATGGCAAAGAGATGTTCAACCATAAAATGTCTACTTCATGGGAAAACCGTTCTCCTCCTACTCGTATTTCAATACATATTTTTTTTAAAAAGCGTGAATAAAACATTCGGACACGGCTAGTTTCAGGGGTATTAGCTAAACAACACATTTCCACAACACTAACGTTATTTTCATTTTTCCAGGAGAGAAATAAAACACATTTCCACACGAAGAAGTGATAAATGTTACTTAAACCAAGCAGAGAAACTTCTCTCAGACGACGTGTGCTGCGCTCTTACCTTCACAAAGAGCTCGATAACGGGCTCAGAGTCCGCCTTCACTCCGTTCTGCGGCACCGACAGCGACATGGTGGTGGATGCTACTTCTGGAAGTTTCGCTAACAAGGATGAAGAGGGTTTTTTCCCCCTGCTACCACGCCCGCGTTAGCCCGCTCCAATTCTCCAGAACCTTTACTTTTTTTCCGTACTGAAGCCCAGTAAGCGCTCCTTTTTTTTCCTCCCCGGGGAGGAGCCGCAGATAGAGGCAGAAGAGTCTGTTAGAAATGTGGGGAGAGGGAGGCAGCGCCGCGGTGTCCTCCAGCTAACGAGCACCGTTTGTTTCGACGAGGACGTGTAACTTGGAGCTAGCTGCAGCTAAACTGCCACAAGCATAGCCCGGGTGTGTGAGGCTGCTGCCGATGTTGAACAGGGGAGGGAGGACGAGGACGAGTGGGAAGAAGAAGCAACGGGAATATTTAAGGCAGTGATGTCATATGCAGCGCAAACAGAGAAAAATGTGGGAGGGTTAGAGGAGGGGAGTTTTTGTTAGGAGAGGATGAGGAGGACGCCGGGGAGACACTCAGCGGCTGCTCACATGTAGTGCGGGCTGTTCCAAAATCCACACTTTAGTAGTATTTTTTTTCCCCCTTTTTCCTTTGTTTATGTCAACATTTTGAATGTCTGTGTAAACTTTAAGTTGGGGACCAAAGGGGTAGAAAAAAGTCACTTTGTCACCCCTCTAAAGGCAATTTAATCTTAATTTTAGTCCTGTTATTTACGTTCACATATTGTACTAATAGTGTGTTTGTATCTGATACCCCTCATCAATTATTACATTAACTGCCAACTATTTCGATTCTTAAGTCATTTAAGTGACTGTTATAAATAAAATAAGTTATCTGATTTCGGTCTATTAAGATATTTTCCACTTTTCGCACAATTGTGTTTATATCCGAGATAAAACCAATCATTTTATTTAGAACATAACTAAAGCATCAATCATTACGTGGATAATTAGTTAATTGTGGATGGGTTTTCTTATCAACCTAAGTGTAAGCGCATGCAAGTTTCATACATCCATGTAACAACTGCCGCCAAAAGTCTCAGTTGTTGAAATGAAGGAAAAATACACATGTCCTATAAAAAAGGTTTTAATTTTGACATAATGACCAGATGACAAGGAACCAGGATTACTAAATACAAATTATATAGCAGTCCAATGGAGATTGGCTCGGTGTAAGAGTGTCAACATAAAATTGCATATCGATTCATTTGGAAAAATTAAAGCATACTCCATAGATCAGACTGGTTTAGTTTTAAAACAAGATTATTTCAAAGTCAGGAGAAAAAAAAACAGCAGGTTAGACATTGCCAAATGACTCGATTAATTAACAATGTGGGACAAGACATTCAGTTAGAGCCTTTTAAGAGCACACAGCTGTGTCACTGGTTCCACTAATCAAAGGCAGTAACAGTGTGTTCCTGTATGTTGGGTTTTTCTCTACACTTTGTAACGTCAGTGGTTCATGCACATCAGAGACAATCGCTGCACATGCAAGTCTAGTGTAGGCTGTGGAATTTATCTGAAACCTGCCCCAACTCTAACCTGTGAGCTGCAACAATTTCCCTGCTCAACAATTTCAAACAGACAACAGACTTCTTAACTGTTAAGTTACACAAGCTGACAAAACAAGCTCTGAATGCAACACACTCTTCAGAATGTACCAAACCAGTATAAAGAAAACAAAAAAAGACTTAAGGATTAACAATTTGTACATTCTAAAGCTGAACCAGGTTGATGACAAACATCAAGTGAGAGGGAAATTCTTAAGTGAGAAAGCCACTTGGTTCAAGGACATCTGTTATGGAGACAACTGAGCCTTCCTCATGGATCGCAGGGCTTTCTCTCTTAGGTGCTTCTCTAGGTCGTCCAAGCTGTCATCTACTTCACTCTCTGATTCCTAAAAGAACACCTCAAATTAGCCACCTGGACACAAATAACAATGAAGGTGCATGGCAAACAAAAATATGTGTAAAAATGTACCAATTTTAAAAATTAAAAAAAAGTCTTTACATTTTTTGTTTACCTTTCTTGAGTCGCCATCCTCCTCCACAACCTGGTTCTCTTGTCCATCTCCAGCACCAGTGGCACCAGTCTTCTCCTTCTTATGCTTCTTGTGTTTCTTCTCTTTCTTGTGCTTCTTGTGCTTCTTTTCCTTCTTCTTTTTCTTTTTCTTTCCACTGCCATCAATGTCAGAATTCTGCAATACAACAGAACTTTATGAGCAAGACAGAAAGGATGACAGACGTGCAACAACATAACATGATATTGAGACCATTACAGTTGTAGTCATACAAAGATAAAATACCTTGCTTGGAGACTGACTGCCAGAAACACTGCGGGCCTTTTTAGCTGCTGGTGGGGAACCACTGGCAGAGTGAGCTGGTGAGGGGGAGGCAGATTTTGCAACTGGACGCTTCTGAGCTGCTGGTTGAGGGGAAACAGATCTAGATCTGGAAGATGCTCTTCTCATGGGCTGGGGACTTGGAGAGGATCTGTGGAGAAGAAACCAGAGACATCAGTGGACATTCAAAAAAAGTCCAAAAAACCCCCCAAAAAACTAGAAAATGAGAGTCAGATAAATGCTGGCTACTTATTTACCTCTGGTTGCTACGTGGCTCTGGGGTGCGTGACACTCTGCGGATGGGTTTGCCACTGTGTGAAGGGGACTGTTGTCTTCTATGGTTAGATGGGGATGTGCTAGAGGTTTCAAAACGACCCTGGGGACTGGGGGAACTCCTGACAGCGCGACCACGGTTTACAGGGGATGGGGACATGCGGTGTGCTTCTGCAGCAGGAGATCGTGTATCCCTGCTTTGCCAGCCTGACGGTAACATGGGACTCCTCCTGTGTCTGGGTGGCGATGAGCGTGGAGGTGAACGTCTCCTGTGAGGAGGAGAACTTCTGCGCTTGGGAGACCTGGAGGAATGTCGCTTGGCAACTGGGGAGGAGCGCTTTGCAGGTGAGCTGGACAACTTCCTCCTCTGTGGAGGCAAAGGTGAGGGGCTGTAGCGACGCTGGATAGGGGGCGAATATCGTCTGGGAGATGGAGATCGTCGGCGAGGAGGTGGGGAAGGAGACCTGGGCAAGCACCAAATGCAATTGTAAAAAACTTTTCCTTCGTAAATGTATATTAGTGATATAAAAAACATGTTCATACCTGCGTCTAGGAGGAGAGGGGGATCTGCGGCGTCGTGGGGGAGAAGGGGTGCGACGTCTGCGCCCAGGAGATGGAGAACGCCTTTTCCTGTTGGAGAACAAACACAATGAATATTTAAAAAGAACATAATTTGCACAACATAATGAACTTGGTTTTAAAAGTTAAATCATTCAGACAGTGTGCAAATACTATGGTGCCCAACCTTGGAGATTGATCCCTGTGTCGCCTCCTTGGGGAAGGTGTGCGGCTTCTTCTCCTCCTGACTTCACCGTTTCTGGCTCCGGGCCCCGCTGCAGGCCTCTTGGGGGCTTCATCTTCTGAGGAGGAAGACCCTGTATCTGAAACCAGAAGGAGAGCAAGGGCATCAGAAAGTGCTCCATTATAGTCGTCACTGTATGCCGTGAGGAAAAGACACCAAGGTTGGGTTGTTAGGACACAGCTTCAAAAGTCCATGAGACGATGGGAGCAAGATGACATGGACAGAGACTTGGTTAGAGAGAGGGGTCGGGTATGGGAGAGGAAAGAACGGGGATAAAAACGCTTTTAACCTGAAGACGACTGTCGATTCTGCCTGCGATACTGACGTCGCTGCTGCACCGAATCTGCTGTTGCCCCTTTTTCATTTTTATCCTCTTCTGAAATGTAGAGCATTGAGTGTCCCATCAGTGTTAACCAAACCAGTGACAGAATGCCATGGAAAAGTTGCAAATAATACAAAAAACAGACCCATTTTATTGGTTTCAATATTGCGTAGTGCAATATATGACCTATATCCCTTGTATAGGTACAGATTTAATGTTCCCTGTTTCAATTGAGACAGAATTATCACATCAAATTGCCCCAGCTTATTAAATTGGAGGTTAATACTGTTGTAATTTACTCAACTTTCTACTCATCTCATTTACTACGTCATGACAATATTCTCTTTTGAGGTTTTTGAGGGGTTCAAACCTCTGGAAATGCCTATATATGGTTTTTTTTTCTGCACAGAGATCTCCAAAGATTTGATTTGTGTATTTTGCAATGGGACAATTTTTGAAGGTTCTCAGTCTCCCTTTCCTCCGTTCTGAATAAGCCCCTTGGATGACAGGTGAGCCTAAGTCCATATCTACACTGAGGATAATGTAAATGTTTGCATTATGCTTATCCCTCTAAAAACAGGGCAAACCAAAGAGGCAAAAAAAAAGTGTCAATTAAGTCAAGCAGAGGTGGGTAGGAACTCCATTATGAGTGGTCATCTCAGTGAGCCATACAGTGAAAGGCCATTTTTGTTCTTTAAGCAGACAATTCATCTCTTACCTGACTCAGACCTGTCAGAATGTCTAGGCTTAAAAGGAGAATCACTCCTTCCTCCTGCTGCTGCTTTCTGTTTTAAACCTGAAAAACAGGGCACCAAGAAATTAGTATACAAAAATAATAATCTAAGCACCACAATGAGCCATGGAGATGGAGTAGTCACATGTCAGTATAACACAAATATGCAATAAATATGGCGAATGGGTAATTGATTAAAGGAGTAGTACCCAATCTGGGTGGGGACGCTGAACCCCGTCCTCTTCTCGCCCTGGGAGACGGCGACCGTCTGTCTTTCACTGCGGGGCTAACTGAGGCATCTCGATGATGTAGCGGTTTTCGGGGTGGTGTGTTTGATAGTCGTTTCACAGCTTTCTTAGCTGAGCCAGAGCCTGAGGAGCTGCTGCCAGAGGATGAAGCAGAGCGAGAGCGCCTCCTGTAAGACGAGCACATTTGATTTACAAAAAAAAACCCCAGAAAGATAGCATAGAGGATAGAAACCTAGCAGTAATATCCCCCAGAAAAAAAGCCACCCGTGCCCACTATCATACTGACCTGCGAGGTGGGGAGCGTCTGGGTCTGTGTCTGGAGTTGGTGGGACCACGTCGAGGGGGACTCCTGCGGCGAGGAGACATCCTCCTCCTGGGACTTGGTCTTCTACGAGGGGAGTAAGATCTGACCAGGTAGAGGAGGAAGGTGAATTGAGAATGTTTTAGAATGATACTTTCTTACAATTGTCGACTGGAAGATGTTGTCGGAGAAGAATCTCAGAATTTACCGAGAACGAGAACGTCGTCTGCGAGAACGGGAATGAGAACGGGATCGGTGATGAGGTCTTTCCCTCCTGCTTTCCTTCTCCCTTTCTCGAGACCGGGGCCTTTCTTCTTTCTTTTGTGTTTTCTCTGGAGTGGGTTCTTTGACCTCTGTGACTTGCTGTGAGTCTGCTTTCACCACCTCCACAACTATGTCACTAAAGACCAGAGATAAAGTTTTAAATATTACCTGTGCATTTAATATTATTAATCTAAAAACAGAACTGTACTGCACTATACAACCAATTGTACTACACAGCAATTAAAATGCTAAAATCCTAACATAAAGGAAAGGAAAACATCTTTATTGTCATTATACAACTGGTATTGCACAACAAAATGTCGAGGTCAGATGGAGGGTTGATCAGAGCCGCTGCGAATGAGCGCGCTGCCACAAGGGACCAACCTAACCGAATGTAACTAGCAATCTAACATGTTGTTTTGATGGTGGGAGGAAAGAGGAGAATTTTCTTTCTTTTAAGGAAATACTCAACACACCAGGTGGAAGAAGCTTCTTGAACCACTGGTTCAGGCAGGGCCTGTCCTGATGTATCGGGTTCCACGATTGGCTCCACAGGTTTCGTGGGCAGCTGCATCAGCGGTGGCGGTGGTGAACTGCCACCAACTGGACTGGGTTTGCGCCTTGGGGAGCGAGACGGGCTGCGTTTCCTTTCACGCTTCACCGGCGACCTTCGTCGTGGGGATGGCGACCTTGTCTTTCGTCTTAACAGAGAAGAACCACAAAAGAATATGTTACCACCTACTGTAGTAATAATAAATCCAGCAGCTGTGCAGTGATGCATTTTTGTTTCTTACCTTCTTGGACTTTTTGACTGAGCTCTCTCTCTGGTGTCCTTTTCCTTCTTATCCTCATCCATCTTCTTAAGAGAAGCTAGCTTCTCCTGTTCAATCTACAAAACAAAAAGGAACCATGAGGGGTGGATCACAGCATCACATTGACAAACAAATCTACACAACAGTGTTCATAGTTCCCTGTGGCATCAAACACAGAGCTCACTTTTGTCTCGCTCTCTTAAATATAGTTTTGTCTCATCCATTTTTTTTTTTTTTTTAGTTCACACTAGACGACTACACAAAGTGCTGTTCTGTCAAGTGTTTTAATGTCTGTTCCTCACCTGTCTCTGTTTAATTTCCTCTTTCTTCTGTTCCAGAAAAGCAGAGGGGATGCCAGCAATGTTCTCCTGGGCACTCAACAGCAGGGGCCACAGGTCCCTCATGAACTCCCGGGCATTCTTTCCGTCCAGAAAACCTGTCAGGTTGATCTGCATCATCTTGCTATCCGGGTGCTGCAACACACACACGAAGGGGGGAGAGAAAAGACCATATATGGATTGAAATAATGTAGGGCACAAATCAATTGGAGGCAGGATCCCACAAATGAGATTTCCTACCACTTTCCTATACCTGTGACTATGTAGCTAACCGTACTTTCAACATATTATATACTAACAAGAATACTTGGGTCCTGAGTCCAATTCAAAACTTAATAAATAAGTAAATAAATAAATAAAGTGATTGACTTAAACACATACTCACAAACTCATCAAACTGAGAATGCAAGCTATCTAAGGGAAGTCTAGTGATAGAAAAACTGCATGCAACCCTGCTGTTCTGATTTACTTCCCATATAATTTATCTATCATAGCTCTACCATATCAATAGACATGTTCAAATATTTGATTTTCTCTGTGCTGTCCCCACTACTATGTCCCGACCCACCCATTGTTATCCAGTCTCCCCACAGTCTACACTTCTGGAGTTAAACAAATAGCCACAATACAGAGTGCTTTAAAACCCAACAGTGCAAATACAGTTCCGGTGTCTTCAGTGAGTCCCGTGGGATCAGTGGGCACGGAGCTCCCTTGGCTTGCTTCCGCCTCCCTACTGCTTGAGACTCAACCACCTTGAGCTTAATGTTATATCATTTATCTAAATTGCAAGAGACGAACAAGCAATAATGAGTACACAGTTACACAAAAAATGTTTTCTTTCAACAACTGATTATGAGAATTACTGGGAGTTCGTAATCTAAATTTAATAGACCATAATGCAAAAGTAACCTTTAAAACTTAGCTTCAACAGTCATCAAAAGCCATAGCAAGCAAAAGGTAACTCATCTCATTTTTAATGTGAAATGCTGATGTATATTTGCACATGTATATTTATTTACTTTTAGCATCTCAGCAGAGTTTTAAAAGGGTAAATAAAACTTTGCTATAAATACATAATAAATGGAACTAATATTATTCTAATGGGGACACTATGTAAATTTCCCTCCATGGAACTTTCCCCCCCAAACACCCTAAATTATTAAATATATCAGTGGGGTAGTAAGTCTTCTGTCTGTCTGAAACATCAACATCAGTGAGCCTGAGCATTACAGCTCTACTGACAAGAAATTTATTACAAAGCTGGAAAGCATTGTTCTTTACAACTGAAGATCCAATTTGTTTTATATGTGACCACTTGCAACAGTGATGTTGTCTGTAGTCAGAGGTGTAAACAGAATAACAGTGACCTCCAGTGGTATAAACTCTGTTTGATACAGCGGTGCAGCGACACCTTCACATCACTGTTGTTTGGTTAAAAGTGGAAAATGGGACATGGGAGTGGTCACTGTTCTGGCCACTCCCAACAGTAGCTACCCAAGACTTGAAACTTTCATCCAAACAATGCATTTCAGCTTGGCTTTAAGAAACTCTTAATATGACTCTGTAAGACAATAAACAGGATTAGTTTGTCTAAACAATGGGCTGAGACACATTGTAATACCTTTCCTGTTTCCAGTATATAATGCCAGTTACATATAAAGGGATCTGGTAAGTTAAATGAATAATCATCATATACCAGCGGAGAATGTGATTATGGCATTGCTTAGTTGTGTCTTTCACTGACATGATATAGATGACCCTGCATACAACTCACCTCAAACCACACACTGCATCATGAAGGGAGAGTTGGGCTCAGTGACTTTGGGCTCAGGAGAGAGCTAATTAGGTGTTGGTGCTATACTTCTGATGCAAGGTATAACATCCATATTGGTTCAGGCCTTTTAAATCATAAATCACATCATCATTAGAAGACTGCTAAATAAAGGCACTTTGTCACATAACAGCAAAACATGGTTATGTCATCATATTAGTTTGATACCAATTGTTACTCTACCCATTCACTTTCAATTTGACAAAGATGTGCAATTATTATATGCCTTATTATTTGCAAAGCAATACCCTCAAATGTATGACAGCTCTGAAACAAACAAAGAAAACACAAGCAGTGATGTTACCTTTTCCTCAAGCTGGTTAAATATGAACTCTATGACGACATCGTCCTCAAACCCCAGAATCCCGGTCACCCGTTGAGTAATCCAAGGTTTGATGACTTCCAGGTTCACTTTGGTCATGTCCACCTAAGGGCAACACAAGCAACACAAGAGTGAAGACCATCAATGATTGAATTAACTGACAGCAGTATGTGGTTTGATGAAATCAAAAAACAAAACCCTACAGGCAGCTGGAAAATCACAACTCTCACTTGTATTCACACAATTAAGGCAACAATCAGCTTAACTAGGGATGTGACCATATTGCAAATTACACAGTATCACAAGAACCAAGTGTCTTGTAACAATTGTGGACATGTGGCAATATCAAACGTGTTCCTGGCAAAAACTGTACTTTTAATTCAGCTGCAGTGGAGCAGAGTGGAGGGAAGTGAGTGGGTGTGTGAGTGGAGGGAATCCTTTGCACTCTGCTCATTGCTTCTGCAGATCTAGTACAGCAGAAATGTTGGTGGTCAAGGAAAAGGTAGCATGCAGGAGAGAGAGAGTTCAAGATTCTGAAACAATGGATGCACTAGCTGCATTTAAATCTGACCTGTGGAAGGATAAAAGGTAATGGACAAACAATACACTGTGGCAACCTGAACAGGGAGAAGCCAAAACAAGAAAACAAACAAAATGCTGACAGTGATCATAACCAATGACCTACATGTCAGAAAATGAAGTTTAGTGAAATAAGTGGCTACCTGGATATCATCAAACTGAAAAAATTGAGAAGTTCTACAGGAAAAGGTCATTTTTTAAAAAGCCTTTCACAGGCCAGACGACTCTAAAGGAAGTATTTGCAAACATAAATCCCCAATCCAGAGTGAGACCTAAAGAGATCTCAATACACATTGATAAATTGTATTTTAAACCTAATGTTTGACCTTTTAAGTGGATTGTTTTGGCCTTGGATATGAACACAAAAAAACATTGGATGTTTCCATTTCAATTGTAACATAAGTATTAATGAAATGTTATTAATATGGGTGATCACAAACCTTCTTGTCCAGACATTCTGCAAATTTCAGCTGCTTGAGCAGTTTCTTGTGCTTGTTGCTGAAACGGTTGTCTTGCTCCGCACTTGTGCCCTGAAAAACAATCGACAAACAGATCAGTCAGCTTGTTATTAAGCTTAACGCCGTCCTGTCTAACACACATGTCACCGCATGCTTCAACCATGGTACTTGACATATAACCAACACCAAGTACGACAGTTCAGTGACTGATTGTGCCAACATGTGTGTCGTAATGTTAAGCGTTCAAATAGTGGGTGAAGACAAGCTCAGGTGATCAAATTATCGTGTTAAATTCACGCCGCCACACTGAGCCAAATGATACGGATACCTGTTAGCTATCGAGAGTCAAGCTAACAACTAGCTTGCTTAATCCTACACGATGAAGGCTAACATGCTAACATTAGCCAATGCATGTTTTATCCGTAACATGATAGTGTAGCCAGAATAGGCTTATGTTAAAAGTAATATACAATACACGTTAATGACCGTGTATACTCGCTACCGGGAGCGAATTAATGGTCGTGACGAGCGTACAGACTCAGAAACGACGCACCGCCCGGGCGCCATCTTTAGCTACAGCTAATCAGCCATAGCTAGCTAGATTGGCTCGTCTAATGCCTGGTCGTGTGCCATTTTGCTAGCTCATGTTGAAATGTTATAGTGCTTAATCAACACATAATAGCTCACGAATATATCAGAGCAAATGTGCACGTTAAGATATGTGCTCCCATACTATGAAAATGCACAATTTAACCACGACCATTGACGGAGCCCTAGACTGTGATCAGATGATAGACGAAGCCCTGACCGTGACGTCCCTGGCTGCATGGATCTCCTGGCCACAAATCACCACATCAATGTTCTAAACAAACAATATAACCCCAAATGCGACTTAACACCAACATATTTAGGAAGACACAAATCAGTGTAAATATCTTACGCGGAAGAATCCCGCGTCCATTATCGGAGAAAATGAATAAACGCCGCTGCTGAGAAAGACGTGTGTGACGAGCCGGATGGAGATTGCGCCTCTGGAGGAGTAAACCGGTACTACATCTGATGGAATGGCAGCAGAGAGGGAGGGGGGATTATTTTATGTCATCATCTATGATAAAACATTTACAATTTCTAAGAAAATTAGTCCTGCCAAAGTGGGTGTGGTCTGACTGTGTGTTCCTTTATATTTAGAGCAATCATGATGCCTTTGATCTGTGTGTGTACTCTTTCCTGTCCTTGATCTGCCCTCAATTCAAAGCTCCAGAAAAGGCTAAATACTCCCAAAAGTATAAAAATCAGAAGATAAGAAATACAGAATAACCTCGGAAGTTTTGACATTTGTCGGAATCAGCTGCAAAATGTAGGATTAGTAGGCAACCAAACAATAAAATCACAATTACCAGGATTTGTGTAACGACTGGCATTTAAATGTTTCTTGTTTAAAATTATTTTTGTTTTTGAAATGTTTGTAGTAAAGAAGAACTATTAGATTGGGTAAATTGTAAAATACTCAATAAGTACACTCAGGAGACCCCATAATCAATATTTTTGTACATATTGATATCATTGATATATGATATCAATGGTGGAGTGGCTCAGTGGTTAAGACCCTGTGTGCAAAGACTTCATGGTCGCAAGTTCAACTCCACCCTTGGCAGGTTGTGCTCAAGTCGCTTTGGATAAAAGTGTCTACTAAATGACATGTAATGTAATGATAATCACTACTCATTAAACAACATTTGTCTTATTTGAACTACACTACAGTGTAATCAACATTACATAAAGCATTGTTTGTTACTTATATTTATTTATTGCCAAAATCAAAAAAAAGTACAGGCTTTCTGATAGATGTAACAGCAATGTCAGTTTGTGCATAGAAAGTGTGTGATTTTTCATTTGATTCACAAAGATTATTTTAATATTGTCCATTTAAAACCACTCAGAGTTATGGAATCATAGAGTACAATAGGTTTCATTACCTTAGAACTGGTGCATATTTTTATTAAGCATTGTAACAGACTGTGTTGCCCGTGCATGTGGTAAATGTGACGTTATGTTTACACCATGGTAACAATTACAGACGGCAAAGATGATGAGAAGGTTTAACAGTATATTATTCCCTGAAAAAGACTGACTGGCATGTGCATGCTCGTGTGCATGTGAATCCATTACTTTGTAAACAATCCTTGGCTCATTGCGGTGATGTTCCAGAGTAACATAGAATAGTGGTTGACGGTGTCTGCGACAGAAGTAACAGATGGTGTATTATTGGTTGGTCTGGGGTAAACCATCACTCAGGTTTTTGCTAGCTGACTGGCAAGCCCTCGTTGGTCCTCTTGTGTCGAATGGAGTGCAACATGTTTATCACCATCTCTTCAATCCCGAAGGTTGGTGCCCAGCCCCAGTCTCTCTGGGCATTGGTGTCATCAAACCTCACGGGCCAGCTGTCGGCTGCAAAACAAATCATTTCAAAATAAAATAACATTTCAAAATAAGACAGTAGAGATATCACAGTCTACATCAAGCCATTGTATTTTTTCTGGGAATGTCTCTCATGTCAGGTGGACTCCAAGTTCATACCGATGGTCTGGCGGACAGTATCTGGGTTGTAGGTGACTTTGAACTGGGGCAGATGCTTGCAAATTTCTTGTGCCAACTCCTCTGGCGTGAAACTCATGGCAGCGATGTTATAGGTACGCAGGGACAGCTGACACTGGGGGGCCTGCATGAACTCAATGGTGGCACGGTGGCAGTCAGAGATATGCATCATAGGAAGACGGGTGTCGGGCCGCAAGTAGCACTCATGGCGGCCAGTGCTGACAGCATCGTGGAAGATTTGAATTGCATAGTCTGTAAAGACAGAGTGCTTATTCCATCACATCCAGCTGATTGCACTATGTATACATTGTACAGATGTTATTTAATACCTGTTGTTCCTCCTCCAGGATTTGTTGTGGCTGATATCACACCTGGGTAACGTAGGCAGCGGAAGTCCAGGGCATATTTATGATGAAGATACTAAAGAAACAATGACATACCAGAACCATTTGGGTTTACTGTATGCAGTCATGTCATCACAGGTGTATCTGTTAAAATAACCATACCTCCCCCATCAGTTCCCCGTGCACTTTTGACACGCCGTAAATTGTTTGCGGTCTCTGGATACAGAGGTCTGGGGCTGGGTCTCGAGGAGAAGAGGGACCAAACGCACCGATGGTGCTGGGAACAAAGAGGCGCAGACAGTTCTCCAGGGCCAAGTCCAGCACATTATGAAGGCCTAGACGCACAACACGACAAACACTCAGCACGGAGAAGAGGTGGCACGTGGAAATGCTGGGTGCAATCAAGCAAACCTGAGATGTTGATCTTGCGCGCCAACGCCACATTAGCCTCGCCCACAACGCTCAGCAGGGCGCTGTAGTGGATCAGCCAAGTGATCCGATTATTTACAATCAGCTCTCGGAGATTCTTGTAGTCCAGCACGTCAGCGTACACAAATGGACCTGATGGGAGAAGAGGGGGGAGGTGGGAAGATCATATAAGTATGGGAATTGCGGAAAAATATAAATGTGTAAAAGCTTTATCCTCCTCATGAGGGAGGATAAAGGCAGTGCTGGTGCCAATCGCCAGTCCATCACAGGCCACATAGAGACAAACCCTAACCCATCCATAAAATCCTTAAAACTTACCAACTTTGGTTGAATTTGCTTAATTAATTTCTGTGATAACAGTTTAAATTGTCTCTTATTTCAGCCAGAAAGTCATACGCCTTGAAATAGATTTAGCTTACCATCGCTGACAACATGAGGGGGAGGCTTCTTGATGTCCGACAGGATCACGTTCTCTTTTCCGTACTGTTTCCTAGACAATAATACAGATATGACATCAAACATCAAACGGTTGCAAACTTTAACGTCTTTTAAAGTATTTTCCAAAGATCTCACCTCAGTAACTGTGCGAGCCCCACACCTAACTGCCCGAGGCCACCTGTACAGACAGACGTTAGGAGCTTGGTATGAAAATAACATCAGTGTTTTGGTTGCACCATGCTGAAGTTGCCTGTGCCAAAAGCTTTATCGTGGCACAAAAAGAGACAGCAGCCTATTCTTCTCCCCACGGTCACTCATTGGTTCTTTTTTGATCACTAGCACTGTCTGCACGCACTCTATTGTGATGCGTCAAAACGGGGTCCTGGTGCTGGTGCACGGTGAAAACAACTCCAAAACAAAGAGCGGACATGTCTATAGTATTCCACTGATACCACAAGGACATGAATCCTTTTTTTAAAATGATAATATATCACCACAAATCATTTTATCTGAAACATAGGATGCGTTTGGAAGTGCCACTCGCTGAAAATGTGTCTTTGAGCAAGGCATTTTGCAAATATTTTAACCAAAGGAAGCCAAACAGACTCAGTGTTAATACATGTGATACAGTGGCTGAAGACAGAATCACCTGTGATGAGGATGCGAGGGTTTTCACGACGGGGTAGTGGGCTGTAGGTGTCCACGCTGTTCCACTTGCTCAACTGTCTGTGCGAAGAATTGAGGCCGCGACGGGACAAACTCCACGTCGTCCTTCTGACAGAACCTTGGCAAAACAGGCCCAGCAAAGCCTCCGTGCCCACACAGAGCCTCACACCCAGCAGCATCTCTACTGCAGTTCTTCAGAAACGTTAAACAGAACTAAAATCACTCTCTATTCTATCATACAATGACATAAGTGTGCAGACACAGACTTATTTTATACAAGATGTAAAAGAAATAGATTACCTGAGTGCTGACAAAATCGGACGACCTTTGATCCAACACCAGCAGATCCCAAACTATTCCACTAAACTAAATTACAAAACATCATTTAGAGCATTTAAATGTTAGTGAGTGATTAACATCCACAAAGTCAATGATGTATGAAGTCACAGTGGCCTATGTGGTTCTTGTCCGCTTGGCTCTTGACTGAACAGGACTACAGTCTCCAGTGTGTGAAGCTGTGCGTGTGTGCAATCATGCTGACTTGCTGTGTACAGGGATTTGTATTGTGGACGGTGTTTAGCTGAGATTAATAGGACAAAGGGGCAAAGGGGGGGGGGGGGGGGTCCATTCGTTTGGTCCTCAATCTTTTGATGGTGTTTATGAATGACTATATGTAAGAAAATAATAAACCCAGTTGAGTTATGCAAAAACAGATGATGTTTCTCTGTAATTAAACTAAAAAGCCTCAAACGACACATTTTTGCTTTCTTAAATCAAGTTTTATGAAAGAATAAAAAATTGTTTACATAAAATCACCGGCTGGTCGTCAAGATTCCTGACATTTACACATTCGTCCTCATTCAACATGCTCAACACGTTGACACTGACCATCCATCCATACATATTCTTTCATATTGGAAGGGAGGGTTGTTTCTATCAGCTGAGCACCAGCCTCCCCCACTCAATCACCATGTTTCTAATTTCCTCCTGAGCTTCCTCCAGGTGCCGAGTCTGTTGGGTCCACCTCAGAAAAAAGCCTGTAAATCAGATGTGGGCATGAGTCGGCACCAAGAATCATCGATTCAACGGCAAAATACAAACACCAGGGGAGGGAAACACCAGAAAAAAAGGCTGTAACATTGAATAAGTAGAGGATGAGAAGGGAATGAGACAAGGAGGAGATTGAGGAGATGTGAGAATGAGAAGGGGATGAGACTGGGTAGTGTAGGAGGGAAATGCACTATTTCATTTTGGTCGCCTCAGCATATTTGACTGTTTCTGTTACATCCTGAGTAGACTCATGTTCTGTTTCCTGTTTTATTTTGAAATAATTACCATTGCTTCTTGTTTCAGTGTCTGCTTCCTGTAGCGTTTCCCTCCTCTGTGATTACCTGTCCTGCCCTGATGTGTTGCACCTGTTTATCGTTATCCCTGCACATGTGTCTTTAGCCTGCATGTTTTCTGTGTCAGTAAGCGTTTCCAGTAGCCTTTTGACCTCTTTTGTTGCCTTGTGCTGTTTTGGAAACCTTTTTTTGTTCAGTAAAAGGTGTTTTTCTGTTCAAACAGAGGCTGTTGTCGAGTCGTGCTTTTGAGTCCACATCCAGTGTTTGCTCAGCCTGATAGTTTCAGCTACATGATAACTTTTATGGCCTCCTATAAACCTCCTATGAAACATCAGAGTGTAGAAGGAAGTATAATATTGTGTACTACTCGTTAGACAGTGTGTCTCTTGTTTTTATCATTATTGTGTGTGTATTTGGCACCAAAAATGATTGCTGCTCCCATGATTCCATGCTGCTTCTCGTCAGGACTGAGAGACCCATGGTGGCAGAAATTACTTACAATTGTGACTGAGATACAACTCAACTGTTAACCTAATAATGACCAGAGATACTAAAATATAACATCAGGTTTCAATCCATTTCAATCCAAGCTTACCTTTCCACAGCTGCAGGGACTGAGGGTGGACCGAGGGCCAGATTGCCAGCTCAGTGTGCTCGTACAGAGGGTTGGAGTAAATCTCTCTCTCCTTAGGTCTCAACAGGGCCTGGAACAAACAGTGAGTCTTCTTCTTCACTTCTAGTAAACACCTGAGGTAAAGAGAAAGACAGGACGAAGCAGGGACGCTGGGTAAAGCAGGCAAATGCCAAACTTCTCAATGTCACGGAGACAGGACGTAGCACTGACCTCTCCTGATCGCTGTTGCAAAGGAAGGTGCCGTAGTCAGAGGCGTAGGCCTCGGTCGCCAGCCTCAGGAGCAGCGTCTCAGAGAATCCCAGAGCCAGAGGGAACTGACGCCACAGCTGCCACACACAGTCCAGCAGCAGCAGGAAGACCGGCGACTCCTGCTGGAGACGAGTGTGGGAGTAGGCCGAATGGGCACACCGCTGCTGGAACGGGTGTCCCGCCTGAGACACACAATATAAACACAAACAAATGTGTTATTTTTGTCATTTATTTACGGCACACGTCAACATTTATTCCAAACAGGACACACACCTGCACCCACTCCCTCTCCAGAAGAGCCAGGAAGCCCTCCATGGTGCGGCAGCACGGGTCCATGATGAGTTGGGCCAGAGTGCTGATGAGCAACGTGGAATCTGTCCCTTCAGAGCCATGAACCAGGACTGAGTGACCGTCCCTGCACAAACACACAAGTAGAGAAACCTTAACACTGCTGTCAGGTGTAAAATGCCTTAGCCTTAGTCTTCCTCCTGTTTGTTTAGGATCGTGTGATATTTTATTGATGCTGTGTAGCATAAATTCAGTCAGGAAGTCTATTCTTTTTACCACATTGGTTGACGTATGTGTGTTTCATCCTGTCTCTGTTGCATGCACACTCTGAAATGTTGCTGTCATTTCCTGGAGCTGACAACCGAGAAAACAGCTGCTTATCATCCTCTGGCGTCTTCTGTCCAGTAGCACAGCAACACATCATCCTTTTCAACCTATATTCTTGCTGTTGTCGTCAGACATATGATGTTTATTTTCCTTCTTTAATCCATAACACACAGCAGCCACCTCCACATCACCACCCAGTCTGTGTGGTATCTTCATATCTATCATTTTTTCCCCTCTAAATCATCTAAGAACCATCTCATCACTAATGCCTGCACTCTTTTGGACTCTTTCTGGAACAGGACTTGGTGATATGGTAAAAAAAACATTATCATAAAATGTTTTCAAATGACCAACAATATCATGATAATATCAGATAATTAAAGACTGAGTTTTGCATGTATAGAAGAAAATAGAATGTCCTCTTAGATAAGAATATTAAGCGTCCTCATAAAGATCGGTTCTGATACTTGAATGCAGATTTTAGCCTTGTGTAAAGACAGTGAGAACAGATGTATGTTGTGTGCTGTGAGCTCGTACCTCTCCACACACTCTGCCAGCAGGCCAGCGGTTGACAGAGCGGTTTGGACGTGCGACAGCCACTTTGAATTCTCCAGCTTACTGAGCCAACGGTCCATATTATGGGATTCATCGCCACAGGCCTCGACCAGCTTAATCAGACTCTCCTGCAGGGCTTTACCTCTGTTTCACACACACACACGGGTCACAGAGGTTAATTTGGTCATTCGGCTCAATATCATTAAAAAGGGGGAATCTGCTAACACACACCTTTCCATCTGTCTGTGCAGTCGCTTCCAGTTATTGTAGCACGACTTGGACTCAAAGCCTCCGCCTGTCATGCGGGCCTGCTGAGCCTGCTGACTCGAGCGTGTGTCGATAATGTAACCTTTGTCTGAGGTGTCGATCACAGCCTGGAGGAGGAGCTCATCTTCTCTGCAGCGCTTCCTGTTGGCTCCTGTCAGTGGCTGACTGCTGCGCATGATGACCTGAAAATGCATAGTTTTGTTAGAAAACGGTTAGTTGTCCTAGACCAACTAGGTTTGCAGGAAACTCCAGAATTCAGAGACTTCACTTGGACTTGAACCTTTTGACTTGAAAAGACTTACTACTTTCCCCCAGAACCCAAAGATTAAAAGTATGTCATTAAGGAGCGCTCTGTATCTTTCATTGTGTATATGTGTTTGTCTATTAGTGATGAGTGGATCTTTATACTCTAAAATCGATTAATAAAATCACAATATTGATGCGTTTGATACTTCAGTCATTTGAGGTAAAGTATATCATTAATAGGAACACAGTGGAAAGTTAATAAACTATTGAGATCTTGTCTAAATGATACGCGGTTGGTAGGAACTACTTTTTCTTCCACTTGGGCAAGTGCATAATGGATAAAAAATAACATTGTATCTATAAAATTATTATTTATAATCAGTCTAATTTGCGGTTAAAAACTGTTAAATTAATGTTTTTAAATGAAGTGTATGATTGTGTCCTCTGTTTGTTTTTATATAAATAAATAAATAAATAAATAAATACTTTTTCTTAAAATGTACACATGTAAAAGTGTATTTGCATAAAGTATCTTATCGGTATCGCGATACCAGCCTGAATTTGACTCAGTATCGGATTGAAAAGGAAATCGGTGGTATCGAACGTTACTATCGTCTGTGCGTGTTCTACGTCCAATCAAATGAGCTGTTTTGATTCGACAGCATCCATCCAATCAAATTGCAGGACAACCAACGAACAGGAAGTGTCAAACAACGCGCCGCCGGTTAGCTAAAATTATAGCGAAGACAGTTTCGTTCGAGTATAAAAAAAAAACTACGAGGTATTTAACAAAAAAATAATAATTACAGTATGAAAAACATGCGGGTAGAGGATTACAGACGCAGCTAAACAACTTCCGACTGCGTTCGACATTTGAAGTCGCACAAAGAAGAACGGTAAGTTATGAATGAAAGCTAACGTTACTAAGCTAAGTAACTTAGCTGTGAGGCTGTAAACTCACTGTTCTCTGTACTGGGGCTGCGTTGTGTGTGCGTCTGCCCTCATAAAACCACATTTCATAAATCACCAATTATTCCTTAAACGCAAAATAAGTTTTACAATATACATGATAACGTAATGTTTACCACACGCGCGCACACACACACACACACACTATGAGATGAGGTAAATACAGGACAGGACAGAAACTGCTATGAAACGAGTTAAAATGCAATTATATGCCATAGAAATACAATGTTAGCACTTTTGTACAAATAATTACTGTTTTCAAATGTCTATTCTTTAAAGGAGTTTTTTTTAAATGAAGAATATTCTTGCAAAATATGAGTTGAATGTTAAAAAATGACTGGTTAGTAGTACAATTAGGAAGTGCAAGGTCAGCACCTTTTTTTTCTGCAATTTCAATTGCTCTTGTTATAATAAATATATATGTAAATAAGAGGATAAGGATGTAGTTGGACACACACATGCTGCAGGAGAGCATCGTACCACGCCGTTCTTTTGGTGGTAGTAGCACAGCACCGGGAAGCGTCCTCCCTGTCTGAACTTGGCCACTTTGACCAGCATGTCATCGTTCACATCCTTAGGAACGATGACAGCTGTGGTGTAGCTGGGACACACTGAGTATTCTCTGTTCACACTGCTCAGTCTCCAGCTGTCATGCTGCAAACAGAGGAGAGAGAGAGAGAGAAATAACAAACATTTCATTTGGTCACATTGGTCACTGTAGATAGATCATTTAAAACTGCATTTGACATATGTCTTTAATCAAATGTTATGGTTCACAAAGCAGACAAAGCCCCGTCCGTTTCCTCTGAAGTCAACCTGATGACAAGTACAGATATCTTCCATGTTCAGGGGAATAGTGTGCCTACAGAACACACGGAACAATGTTCCGCCCCTCACCGTGGCAACGCGCTAATCCCAGAGGAAGATGCCTCTTGCTTAAACATGAATTCAAGCTGTGTGCAGCACTCTAGAGTTAAGGGGAAAACAAATGAAAGCTAAGCAACAGGGATATCCTGAATGTCGACCCCCTGCATTCATGCTTTCCTGTAATTTTCCCATCATGTGGGTGTGGGTGGTGACCATTGTTGTTTAAAGGTTATGAGTGAGCATGTGTGCATGTTCTCATACAGAGTTTTATGTTACTTACGAGCTCCTTCGTGTGACTGAAATACTTCTCAGGGGATGAGAGACCCCAGGGTTCCTGCAGGCTGAGATCAGGGGGTCTGTAAAAGAACGGATACGTCTCAGACACGCGGTCCAGACACGACAGGGTCTGCAGGGAGTGAGAGGGAGGTTATTGTAAGACATTGAAATAGAGATTGTTATCAGATTTTCAAGCAGGCATGACGGAGAAGAGGACGCGTGAGGCGTGATGTACACAGAGAAATAATGTGATTATCTACAGTATTATTATACCTCAATAGAGTGTGCGATGTTGAGACACTGCTCCATGCCTGGGATGTCGAGCTGGAGCACTCGCAAATCTTTACACTTGAGGGTTAATGTCCCTGAGGATCCAGATATCCTACACACACACACACACACAAACCATTATGAATCTCAGAATACAGTGGAAATAGAAGCATACGTCCAGAAAGTTGGACTTGCAGCTAAATATCAAGCCATCAGCTTTGACGAGGCCGCGCAGCAACAGACTGATAATAGCAAGCAACTCACAACATGAGCGTGTGTGTGTGTGTGTGTCTGTGAGAGAGAGTTGCTGCAATCTTGTTGGCAAATTTCCTTCTGCAGCACTGAAAGCAGCACAGAGAATAAAAAAAGAAACTGGAGGAGCGGCAACACAAATGTTGTCCAACCTTTCACTGCGGCCTGAGAAGGGGCCGGAATAGCCCCAGAGATTTTCCACACTGGTTAAAAAGATTTGAGGAATAATGTCATTAAAAAGTGTGGGGAATCATTCACATGTGGCACTGGTTAGTTATTGTCCGTGCAGATGTTTGTCATCTCCAGAGGGAACAAGAGAAAGATTCATGAAGTCATTCAAATTAGATGATAAGATGCAGTGATGCTCAGTTCCTGACCCGCCTCACCTTTTCTCAGTGGCATCTATGTTTCTGAGGAGCAGCAGAACCTGACGACCGCTCCCCTCCTCTCTCTCCGAGAAGAGCAGGTGGTGGCCGGTGACGCACAGGGTGCCTCTGCTCGGTGGGTGCAGGGGCTGCCGCAGCACCACGTTCTCCACGTTGGCTGTCTTGATGTGCTCAGAAAACTCCATCAGAATTGACGAAAAAACGATAAGAGCAACCCTCAGCTCCTGGACGTTTCACGCACTCACACACACATGTAGAACTGCTCCCCTTCTCCAGATCACTTCCTCGCCTCTTTCTCGCTCACAATGAAATGAAAGCAGCAAGCCTCCTGCTCTGTCTACACCTCTGTAGTTTAGCTTTCTGTTTGTTTGACGATAAAGGAGCTAAAAATAGGTTGTGTGAACACGGGAAGCCACATTATTGAGCTACACCTCCTCAAACACAGGTGACAGCAGCAGCAGCAGCAGCAGCAGAGAGGCAGAGAGGCAGAGAACAACAAAAAGAAACCCAAACTGTGTCTTGGGTTGACCGAAAACGGAAGTGCTCGCTTCCTGAGACACTAACATGTGTCACTATGTTGCTGGTAAAAAAGTTTGAACTGTGGGGAGAGAGAGAGAGAGAGAGAGCACTGATGTGTTTGTTTTACAATAAATGACCACAAGATGGGAGCACACACACACACATGCACACTGATTACAACCTAAACAAAGCAACACTAAACCTTATAAAGTTCCTTAATTACCTTCATTAATTCACCTGTCCTCTCTGTCCTCATCGTTCCGATGTGTGATTTATTTATTTATTTTACTTTTTTAATTCAGGCCAACATTTTTTTTTACTCAGTAACAAATGTGATTTAAAACATTTGTGTCAAAATGTGTGTGTTTGTGTGTTAGAGAGAGAGAGAGAGTGAGAGTGGTGTCTTTGTGAATAAAAAGTGCTGTATCAGTTAAGTTTGATGGTTTGATTGCAGATTCACACTGTGCTAAACTGTATTAAACTTTCTGTGAACACTTAAACAGCTCAACATGGCCAAGAGGAAAGGAACTGGGCTTCTAACCAAGGTGTTGCTGGTTCTATTCCCAGGATGGTACACCACTCCTCAGGTGCAGGTAAGTGCTGCCCCCCTGCTCCTACACCCAGTTTGTGTGTGTATACTGATATAAAAAATGAAGGATGGGTTAAATGCAGAGGTCAAATTCACTATCACTGATTTCTGTGTGCAAAATTCTGATTCTAAAATGCTTGTAACACATTATTGCACCAGTGCTTCCTAAAGTGTGGGCTGTGGCCCACTTGTGGGCACTGGAGGTACTGCAGGTGGGCTGCAAAACATTCTACAATGTATCAAATGAATTAAAACATGTATATATAATTTGTTCTGCTAGAGAGAAAAAGAAATTAAGATATTTAAATATGTCAAGTAAAATGTGTGTTATTCACATATTAATATGCTCTTTTTATTTCAACATACAACAGGACTTCACTATTCATATTTAGATTATTTTGTTTATGATTATCTTTTTTGCTTCAATGTTGCATTGTTGTTGATTTACACACATTCTAATGACTTTTTACCTGAAGGTGGGGCATTCTGTTCTACACTGTTGTTATGTCAACTGTTTGTGTCAATAAAAAAAAGTTAATTTAGAAATAATTTTTAGGTGACACAGTGAACACACTTTGAAATCTGAAAATCCTCTCAGGCATCAGCCAAACTTTAAACCATGACTGATCAACACAAAAGAGAATCAATAACATATATTTTAGCTTTTCTGTGAACATGGTGATAAATAAAAATAATAATAATCAGTCCACTTCATTTTATACATATAGAGACAAACAACCATCCACTCTCACACCTACGGTCAATTTAGAGTGTCCAATTGACCTAAACTGGAGAAGGAGAACATGCAAACTCGCATGCAGAAAGGTCCTTGTTCCGACCACGTCTTGAACCCAGGTCTTCTTGCTGCAAAGGCAACAGTGTGAACTACTACACCAACCGTGGGGCCCTGAAATAAAAACGTATTATATTAATTTAAGCGGTAGATAACGGATGGATGGATTTATATTGAATGAGCCGGCCTGCAGTACCGTCACGGCCCACTAGGAGGCCGCGGCCCACAGTTTGGGAATCATCAGGTGTCCCATGTGTTATGCCTCCCTCCTTTGTGTGTGTGTGTGTGTGTGGAATGGGCGGTCACTCTCTCACATAAGGGAGAGTTTTCCTTCAAAAACCTGTTGCGCTCTAAAACCTGAGTACAAAACTTCCGTGGATCCTCGTGACTGTCCACTGACTGCGTGTCCATTGCGTCCTCTCACTGACTGCGCGTCCACTGCGTCCTCTCACTGACTGCGCGTCCGTGGACAGATGGATCACACAGAGAGTGGAGATGAGTCCTGTGAGGGAAACACCGAGGACCTGGACAGCGTCAAAGCGCTCACGGAGAAGCTGAAGCTGCAGACGCGCAGACCGTCGTATCTGGAGTGGCAGGAGCGGCTCCAGAGCGGACCGTGGAAGGACAACTGCTCCGCCGGTGCAGACGGTGCGGGACCCGCGGTCATTCTGCGCAACGAGAACTCACAGCTGGTTGTGCGCAACATCTGCGGCTTTGACACCATCGATGACGCGTTGGAGTTTCTGAGAAAAGAGCTGGTAAGTGTTGCTTTATGACTTTATTTCACCAACTGTGAAACTGACATTTGAGAACATCATCATTTCCACGTTTGGTCAACACTGATCAACATTTTTCATCACTGTCTGACATTTTAGTGACCAAACGAGTATTCGATTAATCGAGAAAATAATCTGCAGGTTAATTGATTGTGAAAATAATCGTTAGTCCTAGCCTTGAATGGAATTAAAATAAAAGCAAAAATCCAATAACACAAAATAAAAAAACGAATAAAACAAATGAATAATTATCAGCTTTGTTTTTTTTTGACAAATGTATTAGTTTAGAGTCAGCATTTTCAATACGCTTCAAATCTGGTTCTCGATCCAGATATTGACCAAAATACACAGTAACACTGAAGTATAATTACATGTTTGTTTGTTTTTAAGCAATACTGACATTCTAGAAGTTATTGTAATTTAAAAAAAAAACTGAAGGTAAACTGAATCCTGTATCTGGATCATTTGGAACATTTGATCAAAATAATTTTATAACGTTTTACGTAAACAGAGCAGACACTGCTACAAAAACACAATCATCTTAAAAGGTTTCATGTGTCAGTAATTTGCTCTGCATCAGCGGCCACACTTTAATTCAAGGCATCACCACAGTGACCTCATGCAGTCCTGCTAGTCTAAATAACAACACAGTTTTGAAACAACTTGAAAGTCTGTTCGCTCAGAGTCGTGCAGGCTCTTGCTGCCCATATATTGCACAAGTCAGTGATTAACACCCTCTAATGAGCAGATTAAACTGGGATTAAAACAGTCAGGGAGTGCAAACCTCTGCCAGTGTCTGTGTATGGATCACAATCATCTCCTCCTTCAGCCACAACCTAGAGTGCATGCCCGGAAAATGGAATCAAAATATGTTGTTAACTTTTTGCATTATGCTGCTCATAACCATGATAAATAAACAGACATGTGGCAATTGGTGGTAAGAATCTGAACAGTTGTGATGCCTTTGCAACTTCATCGGCGTCACATGCAACCAGGCTTCTGTGGGACGATACCAGCTGTCAATAACACTGTGGTGCTTTATTGTCTATTTTCCGTTTATTGGGAACATCATTTACAAAATGTACAAATTGTCATGTTCTATTGAAGAATGACACTAGATTAGATTAGATTCAACTTTATTGTCATTGTGCAGAGTACAAAGAAATGCAGTTTGCGTCTAACCAGAAGTGCAGAAAAGTACAATTGGGTATTCAAGTATTGACAGTTGGTACAGAAGGTGGTTTAGAGTAATATGAATTAAAAACATACCTTACCTTATTATAAATATGGCTGCGTAATATGAGCAATGTATGAATAAACATGTCCAGATATGTGCAATGTCGTAGCAGTTACATTATAATAGTAGCAAGAATAATATGGATGTTTGCAGTGTATTAATAGAATATTATTATAAGAAGGGTTAGGGTCACTAGAAACTAATGCCGTGTTTTGGCTTCAGGAGAATTTTATTCATGATCTCTGTAAAGATGACAGCTTTGGTGGAGATAATAAATGTCATAAATCCACATAGTTCACACTCGTCTAACCCTCTGCTGCCTCCTCAGCGGGAGATGCAGGTGCAGGACAACCGTCTGGCCCGTCAGCTGATCGGTCTGCGCGCGGAGATCCACCGGCTCAAAGTGGAGCAGGTGTGCGACCGCCACAAGGAGATGCTGGACGACGCGTCGTACGAGCTGGAGGAGTGCGACGAGGAGTCGGACCTGCTGTGTGACATCCCCATGAAGGCCGCCTTCGCTCTGTCCACCCCACTGAAACACCTGGGCCTCACCAAGATGAACATCAACTCCAGACGCTTCTCACTGTGTTAAACTCTCTCTGCATTTCATCACTGCCTCTGTGCTTGTATGGACACATTATCACCAGGTTATTTCCTCCTCTGAAGATCTGGAGTGCCAGATACCAGTGCCAGCAGTCAAAATGAAAATAACGACATGCACGAGGAAGCTTCTGTGTGCAGACCTGTATATGAACACTCCCTTAATGCCAGCACACCCTCTTGCTGGATAGAGTCTGCACTGTAGTTACACAGTTTAATGTGAACCCAAGTAGAATAGACTGATTTAGGTCAATGGTAGTTAGGGTTTGGGAAGTATAAGATACTGACACATAGACAAGTGTGCTTTTAGGCCTCACCTGATAAAAATCTACACATGCTTTGAATATCATGAGGATATGTTTACCATGTTACCTCGCCATTAGACAACAGCCCTTTACTCGTTCACTGAGGTAAACGCAAACAAGCAAACAAACGACACTGTCAACAGAGGATCAGCAACCTGCGGCCGCAAATGTAAACTTGTAAATGTAAAATTGCTAAGGTTTTCAGTTTAATAAAAGAATGTAAAATTAGAGATATGGTCCAATCTAATCCAATCCAACTTTATTTATAAGGCACTTTAAAAACAACAACAGCTGAAAACAAAGTGCTGTACATCAGAGATAAATAAAATATAAAAACATGAGACCTAATAGACCTAAGAACAAACAATAAAACATACAAGTAAGAATGAAAAAGAAAAGATAAAACCAACTTCTCATATTGGGTTGAAAGCCAAAGAGTAAAAGTGTTAGTACGTCATACAACCACACCATTAAATATACCTTCAACTGAAATAATAATAATATATAAAAAGACATTTAAAGCTGGCATGTCTGATCTATTCCAGCCCCTTCACATTAAAAAACAATGTTCAGCAACAGTTTTCCCCTTCCATTAAATTTGAAGTAACGCATTCCAGTTGCTCATCAGTAAAACAAAGCAGAGAGGAAGTGAGAGACTCGTCTTCTTCTCACACAGCAGACACCACTGCAGTGACAGGACTCAGGAGGCTGCTCCACGTCGCTGAGCAGTGACCAAATGTCTTCTGCTGTAAAATGATTTGTCACATGTAGACGTTTCTCTTGTTGATATTGTGTGAAATGATGACATGAATAATCTGTGTATATACTGTATATGAATTTTGAGTTCTAAGTTGTATTTCCTTGGAATAAACTTTAAAGTTTTTAAAGACAAATTGTACAATCCGCTAATCTTTGGGTTAATGCTCCTTCATGGTCCGCACCATGTCATCCGTCCATGCACAGTAAATCTATTCTTTCCTTTCCCACGAGACTTATGAGACGTACTGCATGAACGCCTCCCTGGAGGCGTGTGCAGAACCACAGACATTGTCGAGAGATAATTAGTCGAACAAGGAAACTGAATATGCTTCAGCGAGGCCCTGAGTGTGATCTCCGTGCAAAGGCGTGACGTGACACCATGATATTGTAAAGAAGCGTTATATGGAGAGTGCTATGACACCTTCAGGCTGTATTCTGTGCTGAAAAGCTTTTCCTTTGACCTTTTCCCCACATTATAGCACATAATATGAGCAGAGAGCGGTTTTAGATGGAAGATAGTGCGTGATATATGAGTTAGTTAAATACCGTTTATGTACACAAGCAGAGATTCGCAGCAAGCAAAGAGCCCTAGTGTGCACTCGCTCACATGAAGGAAGGAGGCCAACACCTGGATTGTGAGGCGGGAGGTAGTTGGGTCTGGAAAATGTTCTGCTCATTGATAGCATCTCAATCTGATTGCGTAAGAGAAAGTGATTTCCAGCCACATTTGGATACAGTCACAGCTGTAGGGCGACGGTATTACCATCGCAAACTGTCACACGCTCCAAATACGGCAAAGACACTGTCACTACATCATGAGTGCGTGTTGAATATGTGCCCTCTTATGTTGTCGTATTGAAATCAGCTCAGTAACAAACAAAGAAAAGGCCTCTGCAACAGTCCACTCTCTGGGAAAAAGTGAAAGTACTTGCTCAAAGGTTCCGAACGCACAAACTCTGGCGGCTTTCACCGCAAGCGAGACGCATCTTTTTGCCATGAGAGTCGTCTGAGCACATATTTCTCTGCACTTCCTGTAATGTTTGGACTGACTTCCTGCCGGCGTGTGCTCTGTTGCAGCAGCCATTCACCACAAGAAGAAGAGATGTGGTCCACAGTGAGAGAATCGTCGTCAGAGCGCAGTGGAAAACGCTCAGGTTCGTGGGGCGCCATCGTCTGACATATACATGTGATTTCTTGTCTCCTCTCGTGGGATTAATGTGACCACAGTTTGGCCTCCATTCAACAGAGATGCATTTATCTGATTGCTCATCACCTCACTCATAAATTTATCATAACATAACACACCAAAGGTCTATTTTAAAAAGGGTGGACTGGCCACAGAATAACACAAACCACAAGTCTGAGGGACAGAAATAGCCTTTGTTGTGTTGACACTTCATCTGACTCTTGAAACAAGATTCACAAACGAGCGTCTCAGTCGAGCAAAGCCTCCTTTTCCTAACTGCGCTGGAACGTTCACGTCTGGGCTGAGGTGCTGTCCTGACCTCTTTACCATGGAGCCTGTAACGTTCCCTTCTGCTCACACACAGCTGCAAAGTATAAGCACCTGTTATAAGTCTGCAGAGCAACCCTCAACCTTTCAACGACAGGAAACTCTGTGTGTGCGTGTGTGGTTGTGTGTGTGTGTGTACATGCTACAGATGCCACATCAGAACTTACCTAGCAGTGGGTTAGTTATAATAAGAGAAGCGGATGATGACATCCTCACACCTCTAAGCTCTGGCAGTGAGAAACTCACTTAAAGTGAAATATCTCTTTATTTAAAAAGGAAAAAATGTGGAAAATGACCATTTAATTCAGAATATTTCTGTGGCGACAGCTGATGTCTGACGTTGTTGGACGCTTAAAGAGACGGTTTCATATTTCACACGGTGAGTTTCAAACTTGTGATTCTTTCAAGTTAAAAAAAATATTATTTTCCTGTCATCATTAAAATTATTATTATTATAATTATACTGTGTGTGTTACAACAAATACCCTACATACAATGAATGGAAAAAAGATGGTTTTGAAATATTCTGAACATTAAAACCAGAATGGAACAAAAACCATGTGCAGATATAACGTGTTATCTCATGTGAAGCCTAACTTAGTCTTTGTCTTCACTTCATTTTGTACAAATACTGGCTGTTTTGTTGTCCGTGCTGATCAAACCTAAGAAAACAATAACTTAGAAAATAAGTTAAGCTTTGTTATTGTAATGGATTACAAAGTGTGTGATTGAAATAGAACATTTGTGTTAAATTAAAGCAACAGGATGTGAAATGCAAATACTTTACATGAGGAAATAAATACTTGTGATGCCACAAAAGGAAAATTCACAACATATGTCATATTTTCCTTTCCTGTAGAGTTGATTCTTTTTATTGGATGTTAAAATAAAAATTATTATTATTGTTATTATTATAATAATTATAATTATTAACCAAGAGGCTTCACTGCCAACATTGGTGCGTTCAGTCAGATGTCTTTGTTCAGTCTTATCTCACTCACGATGAACATACTGAAAGTATTTCAGCTGCAACCCTTAAAAAGCAGAGGGCAGCCCCTCAGTGGAAAATGCTGACTTTGTTTGTGTGACTCCCCGAGTACAGAACACAAGTCGTAGGAGTGCTGATCATTTAAATAGAAAGGGGGCGAGAGGGGTTTCACTTATTACCAGGTCAGGCCTCTCCAGACTTTTCTCACGGCTCTGATCCTCACGGGACGGACGGCTGCTGCGATTAGCACACTGACCCCTGCGCTGTGAGAGCTCCAATGTTGGGCCTCAAGCGAGCTTTAGAAAGGCCGCTCTGTGCAGCGCACGACAATACAATACAAAGCACGTGCCAACGTCGGATTGTACCAGATTAGTATTTGGTACAGTTTTATAAAGAGCCCACGAATCAAAGTCTACACCAGAGTCGGCGCACGTACGAGCCCGGGATTATTTGCAGCACAGAAAGTTCTGCTGATGGTTGTGTAGTTGAGTGTTGCACGTCTGTGCAGGAAGAAGGAGGTTGAAAAAGCCACCATTTTGAGGCGATGCCGTCAGTCACATACGATATCAAGAGGGGGAAAAAAACTTTTTGTGTATTTAGCTGCGACTACAAACATTAAAACGCTTTCATTTATTTATTTTTGTTACTCAAAATCCAACACTTTGAAAATAACCGTAGATCGATACCACGGCGAGGCCTTATATTCCAAATAAAAAATGGTGAGTTATATTCCCGTGGAATTGAGTCATTATTATGAATGCCTTAACAGAAAGGCTACTCGTGCAATAAACTGTACATTTACATTAGTGAAATATACCTATATCATTTCCCATGTTCAACCTTTGTTTATACTCTAAATATCAAGTCCATATTCTGGAAACTGTCTACATTCTACATTCTATTTTAACTTGTTTTTGTTAATATCTTTATATAGTGTACTTTTTTTTGTAATGCATGTTTATAATTTATTATTTTCATCTTTACTGTCTTTCCCCCAATTTCCCCACTGCGGGACAAATAAAGGACTATCTTATCTTATCTTATCTTATCTTATCTTATCTTATCTTAAACCGCTTGAAAAATCTCCACTGCAGAAAAAATGGGATGTAGCTGCAGTTCAGATTTTTCGGACACCGACTGGATTGAGAACCTGGATGAAATCTGTGAACACTGCAACTGTCCTATACCTCCCCAGTCATGTAATCCAGTAAGTTATTACCATTATTATTATTATTATTATTATTATCATGATAATATATTAATTTATATGTACACATTATGTGTCTTTGACCACATCGCAGTGCTTGTGTGCAGCTTGGTCTGAATACTGTAGGTTTTCTGTGGCTGACAGTGAATGACCACACGCACAATGACCTGACCACGCTCGTGTTTTACAGTTTAACAGTGGGCGTAGTAGTGGTCTCTTCTCTTGTACGTGTCATAAAAGTTGTTTGTTTTCTCTCTGTGCGTCATCACATGGACCTTTAGTTTGGAAATACACAGGACAAAAGCACCTATATGTGCTGCAGGACACAGAGACCCTAACCCTAACCCTTTTATTATGAATTTTTTATTCTTTTTTTCATTTTGACAAACTGTGCTGTTTCCATGTTAACTCATTGCACTTCTTCTCCTGAAATCTCTCTCTGGAAACCCAGTACACAGATCAGCTGATTCCATATGCGTCACAGCATTCGCCTCCTACATCACCTTTACCAGGTAAATGAGATAAAGGATATTTTTGTGTGTGTTTCTGTGTCTCTATACCACAATAATAGAGGGGGCCAAAATTAAAAACTGGGCCCAATTTGAGGGCCGGATGAGGTCAAATAAGAACAAATCATTTTCCATTGTCCATTTCCATCTGTCTTGCCTGATTTCCTCCGCTGTATTTCAGTAGAACATCACAAACAGACCTGTAGTCACATGTATCTTAGCCAATTATTTGCTATTGGCTGAGCCCCATTATAACCCCCCCTCTGGTTCCGGCTCTGTGTTTTCAAAGTCCACATTTAATTTGAGTTAACTTGATAAGTGTGGTGCTAATCAGTAAATCAGTGGGAAAAAAGCAGAAAAGACATATTATCTCACGGGCCTTGAGTTTGACACCTGTGCCATAATATGTGACACAACTTTACTACACTATGAAAAACACAATGGTTGCTATCGGCATGTGCAGCTGTGCAGTGTTGACACTGTAACATCCGTAAAGTCCATTAATTATAATATTTAACATACGTACTATGCATTTGAATCCGTCCACAGATGTATTCATGCTGGTTTTGACGCCGCATGTCCTGCTGTTGTGCTCAGTCAGGCGTCTTTTACAAGATTTTAATAAATAATCAAATTGATTCGTCTCTGTAGGAATTTGCTCGTATATTTATGACCTTTTTGCAACAGTTTGGATTGTTAGTTTATTTGTATAATGTCTGTGCAGGACCTACTTTTTCTTTTGTCAGTAAAATAATGCTGTCTTTTCTTTTCTCTTTTCTTTATTTAGAGAGAATTTAAATTGTATAGGTGTTTACCTGTGTGCTGCTTCAGGGGCTCCACATCCCCCCACCATGCTCCGTATCACCTTTCCTCTCTTGCAGTGTTATATTTCTGTTCTCGGGTAAAAAAGCGAGTCATTGTTAGCTATACAAATCCTTGTTGTTCCTTCTGTGACTTGGACTCTGAACCTGAAACCTTTATCTCTCAAAAGGTGGAATGAAAATGTCTATCTCCTTCTTTGCGACTAAAACATAACTATTTATTCAAATTAGACCCCACGACCCTCATGTGACGATCAAGCGGTAGAAGATGAATGAATGAATGCATGCATTTCTCTTGCAGACAACCTCGTGGTGGCCATCTACAGCTATGAACCCACCCATGATGGCGACCTGGGCTTTGAGAAGGGAGACAAACTCAAAATCCTCAACAAGTGAGTGGCTGACAAACACAACACAGCACTGAAGTGAAATCTGGTAAAGCTGCTTCCACCGAGGCATAAGAACATTTCAGTCGCCACACCACTTCCTGTGAAAAGTGTCAGAGAGAGGTGTTTGCAGCACAAGATAGCCCCGGTGCATCTTCACCGGCTGTTTGTTTGGCCATTATTTTACATCCTCTAAAATAAACCCACGTCATCCAGGTGCACAACAGGGACAACACTTCCAAACAAATTTTGTCCAGGAAGATAGCTGTTATACAAGTTTGACATGTTCTCACCCCATGTTTCCTCCCTCTCTCTCTCCCTCTCTCTCTCCCTCTCTCTCTGTCTCTCTCTTTCTTTCTTTCTTTCCTGTCAACACTTAAAAAAACAGCCATGTGATTACTTTTATGGGTTTGAAAAGGAAACATTGTAAGGACAGGAAACACAAACCAATAATCATGAGGTTTTAATTTAACTGATGGTAAAATGAAAAGGTAACATTATATACAGTATATGTGACAAAATGTAAAGTTACATTCAGCTACTATAATGCTAAATGTGCAGTCCCTGGGTACGTGATAAAGTACATGACTAAATAAGGTCCGGTGTGTAACAGAAAGTAGGAGTTATAATTATTATAATTATTATTATTATTATTATTAGATTCTACAGGAATAAGCCTTTCATCAGTACTTCAGACGTCATGATCATGAGCAGACAAACCGAGCTTACTCCACAAACAAGAAAAGAACAACATCCTCTCTGTTGCACTTGGGAAAGGAGTCATCTTTATGCATCACTAATTCTAACACACTGCACCTTTAATCACAACGCGTATTTCCCAATTCCTGGTTATTACTGTGACAAATGAAATAAAAATATAATTCACTTCTTATTTCTGTGTTGTTCCTGATAAACTTCACAGTCTCAGTCTCGTACAGTGCCATGTGAGACCAGATATATGCGGTTCATTTCATACGCTGATCGTTTACATTGCAAAGAAGCTCCTTTGCCTTTGGGGGCCTCTTTGAGACGGATTTCTGGACGTATAGGTTTCATTACAGAGTCGTATAAAAGGGTTTCTGGACGGCTGTAAGGGAAATTCACAGAGCTGTAACTGAACTCGCGCTGGTGTCGTTGTTTTGTCTCTTTTGACGTCCATGCAGGAACGACCCGGAGTGGTTCTTGGCGGAGTCACTCACCACGGGCCAGCAGGGCTACATCCCTCACAACTTTGTTGCTATGACAACAGTGGAGACTGAACCGTACGTCAAACAGGAAACTATAAAAAAATATACAACACCATCTCATCTCACAGAGTGCATGCTTGGGTCCCTGGGGAACGGGAAGTGGTGAAGTCAAATGTGTGTGTGTGTGTGTGCGTGCGTGTTTGTGTGTGCACTGCAGGTGGTTCTTCAAGAACATCTCTAGAAACGAAGCCATGAGGCTCCTCCTCGCTCCTGGGAACACGCAAGGCTCCTTCCTGATCCGAGAGAGCGAGACAAGCGCAGGTGAGCATCAAAGCTTTGACTAAAGGAGACACCTTTGTCTGCAACTTTGTGTTTGGCACGACAGGCTATTCAGTGGAAAATGGGATTGTCGGTTTTCAAACATCAAACATCAACCAAACAAACAATACAAACTGTAATACATGGGTGTAATTACCACACGAGTGAGCTCATGCTTCGATCTATCTCAGTCTTGTAATTACTCACTGATTCCAACTTCCGCTCTTTCACTTAGAAATATACTACTCAAGTAAAAGTACTGTTCTAAAAATGTGCTCAAGTTAAAGTCAAAAAGTAACTTGTTTAAAATGTACTCAGAGTAAAAGTTACTTAGTTACTTTTTTTTAACACAGTTCTGTCTTGTGTTGTTGCAAAAAGGACAAGGGAACACAAATCTCACATTATCTCAGTCAACATGGGTCAAAGGTCACAAATGCTTTAACTTTCTGACTTAACACCAATTCACCTGTCCTTCACCTGTCCTCATCACTCACCTATCCTCATCATTCACGGCCAGTTTCCCAAAAAATCATACCACGCTAACATGCTAAACTGAGATAATCAACATCATAAACACCCTTTTTTTGTTCCCATGAGGTGTGGAGTCAACAGTTAATGACAAAATTCACACTCCTGCTGCAGTCATGACTCAGTTATAGGCGTGGCACACATAATTAATGTGTAAAAGACAAATAAAAAATAATATTTATGACTTTATTTCACGGCATTTCAAAATAAAAGTGTTTGTTTTGATATGGAACGATAAATACTTCACAATATGAACATAAATCATACAGACATAACTCATTATAACTTGATTATTAAATGGCGAGCTGCATGAAATTGATGGCGGGGAGTTTCAGGGCCTCTGTGACTGAAGCTTGTGCCTCCTCTCTGCTGTAGGGTCCTACTCCTTGTCAATCAGAGACTTGGACCACAACACAGGTGAAGGAGTCAAGCACTACAGGATCCGCAACCTGGACAACGGCGGCTTCTATATCACGGCCAAGATCTCCTTTATCTCTCTGAAGGAGCTGGTCCAGCATCATTCACGTACGTACACGGCCTCTTTAGGTCTGATCTTAAAGATTGTGTAAGGCTGGATCTTTAACCCTTGTCTCCTCTCTCTCTCCCTCTCTGCCGTCCAGGTGATGCAGGCGGACTGTGCACAAAGTTAGTGAAGCCGTGTCAGTCGAGGGCCCCGCAGAAGCCCTGGTGGCAGGACGAGTGGGAGATTCCTCGCGAGTCCCTGAAGCTGGAGCGCAGACTCGGAGCAGGGCAGTTTGGAGAAGTCTGGATGGGTGGGTAACGGAGCAGATTAAACCATTTAGCACGGGCTCAGTTGTGGACTTGACTGTGTTTCTGCCAGAAAGGCTTTAACCAAGGCTTTTCTGCAGCGTCTGCATGAACAAGTCTTTAATTATAGACTTGTCTGAGCTGCCTGACTGGAGACTGATGCGAGGCATTAACCACGTTACACAACATCATTTCTAACCGCACAAATCTACCTTTTCTGTGAGATAATTAGTTTGGAAGCATTGTCTCTAAACATGTGATGTCCATTGTGGCTGCAGAGTCTTACATTAAACAAGAAGTCTAAATGTTTATTATTCAATAGGAGAGATTTTTGTGCCGTCTATTTTCCATCGGCTTGTCAGTGGCACCGTTTAAAACATCCCAGACGAAGCGCTGTATCAGAGCTAAACACTGCCTCGTTTCTCAGCCGCTCTTTATTTACAAGATCGTCTCGCATGTAGATTTTGCCATTTTGTTTGCGTGTCTCCGTCCAAACTTTGGCTCACGGACATATTTGAATAATGGGAGAGACTGTCGTGTCGTGAGCCTGTGTTTTCATTACATGATGGGACGGGAAAACTGGTTAGCGATGGTTTTATTTAATATAGCGTGTAAGGAAAGATGCAGCGACATCCTGTTTGTGTGCATGTGAATCCAAAAGAATTATATTAGAATTTTATTAACCCTTAGAACACAGAGCATTTTGGCTGCTTTTTTCCATTACTATGTTTAAACATACAGTTTATATAGAGGTTATAAGAATGTTCAATATATATATCCACACCTATATAACACACCTGAGCAAAAAGTAATCAAAATGTCTAAAATCGGGATTGAATTTGTGAAATTTGGAAATACGTCACAGTTCGTCTATTTTTGTGACTTATGCACAATTATTGCTACTTTATCACTTTATCAAGACTAAAAATGTGATATAAAATAAATCGCAATCCTGACTCAACAACACATAAGAAGTTAGTTAGTTAGTTAGTTTTTCCCTCTTTTGTTGCACTTTGAAAATAAATAAAATTCACTTTGTCTCCCGAGTTGTGCAATTGGGTCCAAATCCCAGATATCAGTATCACTATACTTTATCTCCCTGACGTCTGTGTGACCGTGTGCTTGCAGGCATCTACAACAATGACAGGAAAGTGGCCATTAAGAACCTGAAGATGGGCACAATGTCAGTGGAAGCCTTCCTGGCTGAGGCCAACATGATGAAGAACTTGCAGCATCCTCGCCTGGTGCGCCTCTTTGCCGTGGTGACCCAGGAGCCCATCTATATTGTGACAGAGTACATGGAAAATGGTAGGTTGAGCATGTGTTTCAAGCATGGAGATATTACTGAAATCATTACTGGGTATTTCCATGAAATGAGTGTTCATTGAAAAGAGAATAAAAAAAAAAGAAACAAAATCCCCCTGTAATTACACTGGCTTTTTATATTCTGTCTGAGCAAAGGAAATATGCCTAAGCCTGTGTAAAAAGGATAACCTGAAACTAACACTGCGCGTGTTATAAGCATTCAGGATCAAACATGTCGATCTGTTATCAGACTCTTGACTATGAGAACATGCTTCAACAAAGGCCTTCAAGCCTTTCACAAGCTTTTCACGCGTATTCTTCTTCGCTCCGGTGACTCATGTGAAGCAGCCCGAGCGTCTTTTAATCACAGAGCCACGCCTGCCGTTTGATATCGGTGATGATACGAGACGCTCATTGCTGCGCGGTGTAATCGTCAGCTGTGTGACTGCACATGCACGCAGCTGCACGGTAAAACTCCAGATAAGGGAGCGGCAGAACGTCATGAGCGCTGCCTCACTCGAGTGGCTCGGCCTGCGATAGGCTATTTTCAGCTTCTCCTCATGACTCTGCTGCAGTCACTCTTCCACGTTAAAATGTTTCAAACCAAACATGAACTTTCACCTTTTTTCTTTCTTTCCTTCTTTTTTTTTTTTATTTGGACCAAGCCCTCACAGGCTGGTGTTTACTCACTGAAGAGGAAGTCTCTCCTGGCCAGTCTGAGATTAGAGGTGTGAAAACAGGAGAGGGTGATTCAACGTGTTATTGTTCACTGCGACCCCTGATGAGAGCTGGATGCTTTCCAGAGGGTTTATTGGGCACATGCATGGACACATGCACACACCACAACAGTGCAGTAAGACACAAACTGATAATGTCTCTTCTGACTCAACTAAGTGAATGCAAATTGACTGCAAATCATCTATTACAACCTCCATAAAGCTGATAACATGTCTATCATGATCCATTGATCACTCACTCTATAACACCTAAGCCTCAAAACGTCCATCTGGACTTTTTATTTGCTTATTTTAACTTCGCTTATTTTAAAAAAAGGGTGAGTTAGTGTTTTTGCAAAATTTTTCCAGAATAACTTTCAATATCTGGGAGTTATTTTACAATTTACTGCACGTTAACAATTTAAAATGAAGGAAAAACAAAGTTTTATTTAAAACACACTGTAGTTGTTCATGAACACCAGATTTTGTGTGTTAAATTTGAAATTTGAGCAGTGTAAAACATATTTAAAATTTGTTCACATTTTTCACATCCAACTCTTTCCTCTCTGATTCGCCGGCTTCCTGCAACAGCGAGAGTGAAATTACCGTAATAACCACACGTAGGCTTTGACGTGCAACTTCTCAGCTTTCAGAAACTGTTGGATTTTTTTTGTTCTACTTCTATTTTATTTCTATTCTCTGTCCTTTTAAACTGCTGCAACGTGAGAATTTCCCCGTGTGGGATCAATAAAGTCTAATCTAATCTTATCACATTGCATTATAAACACAGAACTTGAACCTGAAGGGACTTTGTACTCCTCTTCAATGTGTGGAACGCTGACAAAATGCATAGAAGGACGTTGTCTCAAACACAACAACAACAAACAGCCTTGCAGCTGAAATGAAAGGAGGGCCTTTGTATGCTCGTCTTATTATAGCGGCCTGTAAACCACCAGCACTGCTCCGACATGAGGCTGCCTCTTTGTCTGGCATCCACGTGTGGACGGGACACAGTCGTCGCCTCTGTTGTCAAGAAAAAGGATGGCTCGGAGATCCCATCTTTTCACTTTGTCTCCTCTTTTATTATCAGAGAACAGGAAAGATGGAAAATAACCGGCGCGTCACTGCAGCTTCCCTTTGTGACCCTGACAAAGAGCACAGACTTCAAACACAGTCTTTGGGACTTCTGCCTCCTATTTCCTGCCCCATTCATTTGTCTTGCAGCATTTCCTTTAGTCTGCCTTGGCCGGCCCGTGTGCAGAGGTGTTGTCTCGTCTTAATCGAGCTCTGCTGTCAGAGACTGTGCATCAGCCTTGAGTGATGCATCGTGTACTTCCTCACCGTGTTGTGTTCCCTGATTTCAGCTGCTATTCTTGGTCCAACTGCGTCTATTTATGTCTGTGGGGAATTGTGAAGGAAAGATCTCACTTTTGTTTTCCAGTTCATGTCGTTTTCCATTGTTTTTTATTGTTCTTCCTTGAAAAAGCATCTTAAAATACACTCAAAATAATAAACGTAAATAATATTTGCAGAAATAGAACCTGTTAGGAAGAAAAACAGGAATCTTTGTTTTTCTGAAGCCATGCATGTGATGTCTTACAGGAAGCCTCGTGGATTACCTGAAAACAACAGAGGGAAGCAGTGTGGCCATGAACATTCTCATAGACATGGCAGCTCAGGCAAGCATCTATTTTTTTTTTTTTTTTTTTTTTTACTTGCTCAATGTTCAAGCAGATATCCTTCCATTTATTCTTTAATTTCTCATAATCCCAGCATGATCCTCCTCTTGGACATGGAAAGGGGCCGCTGCTTTAACGAGGCTTACACTCAACACTAGTCTAGCAACACAGCTGTGTGTGTGTGTGTGTGCGTGCAGGTGTGTGTAATGTGATTTATGTCAGTCTAGACATGGGAGAAATACAACACCATTATTAGCACGCAGTCAAATAAAGGCAATGCTTGTATTGATTCACAAATTAAGTCTAGCTTAAGTAAAGTGACTATTTCAGGACACATGTACCTCACAGACTATTGACTGTTAGTAAAACTATTTATTACTATGAAAGTCACAACATTACACAATTTAAAGGACCAGTTTATAAGAATAAGTGTCATAATTCTTTAAAACGTGTATTTTCTTATTTATTTTAAAGCGGTTTTACACATGTACTAACATACTTACTGTATGGGTAGGACATTCAATTTTAGCCAATAAATCCTCTTTAGAGGACGACCTTTTCTTAGTTTAAAGGAACACAGCATTTAGCTTTGTATTATTAGAATAGGGGGAGTATTTTTGAAAAATATACTCCCCTGAGTTGAGAAATATCTTGATTATTTTCTTTGTTATGTGCCCACCAGTGACACTTGGTCCTGTTAGCGCAGAGTGCAAGTTTAAGTGAGAGTGTTGAACATCTGGAACTCAGCCAGCACTGTTTCCAGTCTGAATGCTAAGATAAGCTAAGCTATAGCCAAACCAGATGCTCATTCACTTTCTGCTTACAAACATAAACAACAAAGCCAATGAGCACAGTATATCATTAAAGGTCGAACTTTCCGACCAATTACTATTCATTAATAATTACAGATCTCGCCTCGGTCGACTATTTCCACTGTCACACGCGATTAAAGGAGCTATAGGTTAGGGAATGGAAAATACAACCCGCAGAAAGACAGATTGACGTTTCCCAGCAAGACAAAAGATGATTCATTTGGAGCAGGCAAATCCTCAGACGCCACAGACTTTGACTCAGAGAGACGTCGAGTCTCTGCAGAGCCCTGTGGGGAAAGAGCCATGCAGTGAAGCCAGTCGACACGCACTGTTGGCATCTGTGGTGTAAACCTTCGAAAGCAAGAAACCTTAACCTTCATGTGATGTCCCATAAAATCTAAATGATTAATGGGATTTAATGTTTTTTTTGTGTTGCAGCACTGGAAACTTTGTCTGCACAGATTCTCTCCACAGTCACATGAATGAGAGAGTGAAGAGGTGTTAGGTTGTATGAGTTTGTGAAATACCATACGTCAACAACATATGTATATCTCAGGTTTCTGACAAGATCCTGCGGTCCCATCACAACTGTGTGTTACATTCTTTTGTGTGTGATATATCAAACACAGATAAAGTAACACTCGTGATACAGATACCAAGCATCTGTGGGTGTGGAATTTTGCAGAAATGGCCACAAAACGCTGACACTATAGTTCCCCGATGCAGTCATCTCCCCCATATTTCCCCCCATATACTGAATACATCAGAGGCAAACGTATATCTGAAAGTTTTCAGTTGAATCAGAGTCATAAGGCAGTTGTGTGGTTCTGTAAAGACAGGAACGGGAAATGAAAAAAGACAGGAATACAGGTTTTGGAATCAGGAAGTGGAGCCTGGGTGGAGGCAGAGCACAGAGGTAATAGAGTATAAGAAGGTGACCTGAGGAAGTGGTAAACTCCCTGGTTTGGGAATTTCACTGTTCATTAGTCCAACTCACACACACACACACAGGTTTACTTGAGGACATTGCGTTGACTTACATTCATTTCCTGGAGACTTACTCTAACATTAACCGTAATTACTACTGTCCTAATCCTAATCCTAATCCTCACCCTCAACCTAACCTTAAAACATATCTTCACCTTAAAATGTAATCATTTACGTTATGGTGACTTACTTTTTGTCCCCACAACATTAGTAATACCTGTACACACACACACACTCAGCCTAAACAAAGCAGTATCATTAACCTTAACGATAACCAGTTAATGACTAACCCTCCATTAGGATTACTGGTCCTGACAAGGTCAGTGTTTATGCCAGAAAAGATTCTAAAGTGGTAACAAATATAACGCACACACACAAACTTGTTTTAATATCTTAGTGAGGACACATTGACATAATGTATAGCCCCTTAACCTAAACCCAGTTCTAAACCATAACCCAGGTCTTAACCCTGAAGAAGCCCTTTAAATTTGTGGAACCCAGACAAAATGTCCCCACAAAGATAGGTTTTTCCACACACACAGGTTTGTACAACTATCCTTTGTAGGTCTCTTCCTAAACTCTTCCTAAACAATCTAATGCCTTATCTTATCCTTAACTGAACCACAATTCAAATCTTAGCTCTACACTTCCTCAGAAATGAGGGTCTGCCTCATTCGGACCAGTGGTGATGCCAGAAAAGGTTCTTAAGAACACACACACACACACAAAGATGGCTTGTCTGATGATGTGCTGCCCCCTGCAGGTGGCTGATGGCATGGCCTTTATTGAGCAGAGGAATTACATTCACCGAGACCTGCGAGCTGCCAACATCCTGGTGTCTCATGAACTCATCTGTAAGATTGCTGACTTTGGACTCGCGAGACTCATCGAGGACAACGAATACACGGCCAGAGAAGGTAACAGCTGAGATCATGTATGTTTATGTTTATTTTTATTTTAAGGTCATGGTGTTATAACTGTATCGTGTGTCTTTTAAATACTAACAAAGGTCTGCTACATTCACACCATTTTCAAACGAGTTCACACACGACTGCAGCGGTTAGTTCTCGTGTCACAGGTGTCGTTCCCACTCTGCACAGGAAGTGATTTGTTTTATGTCAAGACAGACGTAGGCAACAGCGACGTTGTCTAAAGTAAAGCGAGGCGGCTGCAAAACAGTTCTGAAGTGCGACAAACGAGCAAACGCGAGAAGTTTCATTCATACTTACCCCTGCACTCCCTCTGTGTATACACACAAATGCTTCCTCTATCATATATGAATGTTATAGTTTTCCCCTGTGTCCATAGGTGCAAAGTTCCCCATCAAATGGACCGCTCCGGAAGCTATTAACTACGGCACCTTCTCCATAAAATCAGACGTGTGGTCCTTTGGTATCCTCCTCACAGAAATAGTGACATATGGACGCATACCGTACCCAGGTACATGATCCTTCACTGTACTCGTGCAGCACTATTGCAAGATTATTTAGACACAAGATGTCATATCAAGGGCCCACTGTGATCTCGTGTTGTGCAGGTATGTCCAACCCAGAAGTGATCCAGAACCTGGAGCGGGGCTACAGGATGCCAAAGCCAGATAACTGTTCGGACGGGCTTTATAACGTTATGGACGAGTGCTGGAAAGAGAGCCCCGAGGACAGGCCCACCTTTGAGTACCTGAGGAGCGTTCTGGAGGATTTCTTCACTGCCACAGAGAGACAGTACCATTAATGACCCTGAGGGGCCACAAAGACATTCATCCACAAATATACTCAAACTATACTTAATGTTTGTCATTACTGTTACTTTTATGAATAACTCCTGTGTATCCTGAAGTGCCCTCTTACAGACTGTATGATATGATTCCATGTGAGCTGGATCACTGAATAACCACCAACAGAGGGCGATCATTAAGCTGCTTGAATAAACTGGAGACTAGTTAATGTCACTGAAGTAGTAGCTGCTCTCCTGGTGCTTGTTCCTGAGGTGTAAATACTGTCAAATGGCTTCAGTTGTGTCTCACATTTGCAGGTTAATAAATGTTTTCAGATGCTTTTACTCACAGTCAAAAGCTTTTCTTGGATGTTGTTTGTTGACCGAACCACAGAGAACAAACGTTCTGTTTCCTAACACAGCAAAATCTCATATGTGGCGTTTGTGTTTAAAGCTTACGAGTGATATTCAGCATGATGTCTGTGTGTAAAAACAGTAGGATATGACGTTTAGAAGGACAAACAGGCAGGCAGACGTTCTTTGAAGAACGGGGTGGGTACATAAAAGTTTTAAGGCGCATTTATACTCCATCGCTGCTCTACATACCTCTGTGTGTCTTTTACATTGATATGGCCATTACACAACATTTCCTCTAGAGGACAGTGCAGAGCACCAAGTTACAGAGACATTTTACAGAAAGAAAGAAGCTAAATTGGTAACAGTGTTAAAGTGATGTCTTTAACCACAAACTAGTTCTATTATTGCTGTTTGTTTAGACAGATTAAAAACTTTAAACCTAAACCCAGTGTTATAATATAACAAAGTACAAATAATTTGTTACTGTATAAAAGTACAAAAATCACATATCTGTACTGTACTCCTATAATTCTTACTCCTATGAACTTTTACTTTTACTCTACTTCATTTCCTAAATAAACTGCGTACTTTTACTCCCCTACATTTCCTCTAACTATCTTTGTCACTCATTACTAGCAAATAAAATCAGAAGAAGAGTTGGTATTATGGTCTGTATCTAAGTAGAGCTTTTTTAGTCTTGATGAGCTGCTTTATTTATACTACAGTTTTGCAATTCACCCATTCATACACATCAACATGGGGTTAAGTGTCTTTGCTTAAGGACACATATAGACGAGTAGATCCAGGAATTGAACCCACAGCCTTCCACTGAGCCACCATGGCTCAATCCTAATTCCTCACTTTTTTATTGCTTTTACTTTTACTTCCAAAACATACTATATCAGAAATGTATAAAATATGTTTTAATACTTATACTAGATAAGTATACTAATACTTACTATTTTTTTATAATCGATTATTCAGTTTAAGTGTTTTCTTAAGAATTAAAACCAGATTCTGCGATTTTTCAGCTTTCAGCGTTTCTTTGCTCCATAGAACAAAGGATAATTTTGGTTTGTGGACAAAAACAAGACATTTGAGAACATTGTCATTTCCTGGTTTGAGAAATAATAATAACAACAACAATAATAATAATAAATGTGACATTTTATGGACCAAACGATTACTCTGTTATAAAAAAGTGACTGTAACTTCTTTAGGTTCCTTTAAACGTAACCTTACGACAGTGATAATAGAGTTGTTCTCAGTCCAGGGCCACCAACGACCAATGGCTGTGCAGGGTGGAGTTTGTCGCCCCCTGTTGAGAGCACCCGACAATTAGATACAAATCTCCGCCTCTTGTGGTCGTTGTCTCTGCAGCGTGAGTGGAGAAAAGACGGCCAAAAAAGAGCAAAATGGCGCTCACTTCTCAAGGAACAAAGAAAAAAGTTTGCTACTACTATGACGGTGAGTATTCGCGAGGCTGATTTTGAACCAGGGAACTCTTTCACCGCTGAGCTCCGACACTTTGCGCCAACAAAGGTCGCAGCTTGTTCCGCCGCTCGCTCAGACTAGGCACGCTAGCCTAGCACCTAGCCAGCTAGCTGTAGTATCGAGCGGCTTTTCGTCAGTCTGACTCACACATACACTCACACACACACGGAGTGATAACACTGGTCTGATTTAGTAAACGCGCCGGTTTTATTATAATGACGCAGCGAGTGTGTTTATCTCCAAACACGTAAACACGTAAACTAGATGGTTTCACATCACTAGCCGCTAGCGTGCTAACAATGGAAGTACCTCATTGACGCTACAATTAACACCAGCACTAAGCTAACATCAAAATGGCTCATGTCGCCGCTGCCTTCACAGACCGGCAGGTAGCGCCATGAAAAGTCCAGTTTTAGACTAATATTTGTGTTTAAACGATAGAGACTCTATTTTATTTGCACGCGGGTAGTTTGTACTTAGTTTTAAATGGAAGTGTTATAGTAGACTTTGACTTAAAAGAGTGAACGGTCCGGTTACTGCAGCATAGTGTACTTTTTAATTACGTGGATGTGAAAAACTCGTTTACGTTACGTTTACTCATTGTTTGCAGAATTGTGATGTAAGTCAATAACCCAACGCGGTGTGTTTTTTTTATTTGTTCTCATGATAGGTGATGTTGGGAACTATTACTATGGACAGGGACATCCCATGAAGCCCCACAGGATCCGCATGACACACAACCTTTTGCTCAACTATGGCCTCTACAGAAAGATGGAGATCTATGTATGTTTAATATCAAGATACCACAATCCAGCTCAGACAGGGTTTAACATCCGTCCTCGGGGATCCAATCACAAGTGGTCTGAATGCATCTGCTCAAGTCTATAGTCACAGAGAGACACAATCTAACACAATCCATCCACAGACCCACTACACTTTCACAGTGAACTGAAAGGGTTTTTTCTTTCTTAAGTCATTCATTTGTAGCCACCGTGACAATTTTAACACTCATCACAACACTTATTTTATGTCACAGCAGCACGAGTGTGAAATCTGATTGCGTTAAAGCCAGCTGTGAACAGTTGTACCTATTATAACAACAAAGTCCACTTGTGATCATATCTCTCAGGACAGATGTTAGATGACTTGTTTTTTCTCTGTGTCTCGGAAGCTAATTTGACGTCTTGTCGTGTTACAGCGTCCCCACAAAGCCAGCGGGGAGGAGATGACCAAGTATCACAGTGACGATTACATCAAATTCCTGCGTTCAATCCGACCGGACAACATGTCGGAGTACAGCAAACAAATGCAGAGATGTGAGTCCGACTCAAAGCATGACCACGTAGATAAAGTTCATCAAACTTTATGACATTAGTGCTGATCTGTGCTCCGTTCTGTGCTGTTTTGCAGTTAATGTCGGTGAGGACTGTCCTGTGTTTGATGGGTTATTTGAGTTCTGCCAGCTCTCTGGAGGAGGCTCTATTGGTAAGTTTTTGTTTCATTGCTGCTCAGACAATTGCCTCAGGGTTAGGGTTAACCTGTTTCATCAAATCTAACCGTTTCCTCCTCACCGTGGTGCAGCTGGTGCTGTGAAGTTGAACAAACAGCAGACAGACATCGCTATCAACTGGGCTGGGGGTCTGCATCACGCCAAGAAGTCCGAGGCCTCTGGATTTTGCTACGTCAACGACATTGTACTGGCCATTCTGGAATTACTGAAGTGAGTACAAACATCATATCACACATTTACGAGCACAGATGTGTTTTTCCTGGGTATGTTGTACCCTGCGCTGTTGGTTGGATGAAAATGCAGAACATCAAGAACGTTTTCCCTCTTTCCCAGATACCACCAGAGAGTCCTGTACATAGATATTGACATCCATCATGGAGATGGTGTGGAGGAGGCCTTCTACACCACCGACCGCGTCATGACCGTTTCCTTCCACAAGTACGGAGAGTACTTCCCTGGCACCGGCGACCTGAGAGTAAGCCTTTCTTTTTCAAATATGTACATAAAAGCCACGTTTGTCACAGTTTGTAATACAATGATTTGACATCCGTGTGCAGGACATTGGTGCTGGGAAGGGCAAATATTATGCCGTGAATTATCCACTGAGGGATGGGATCGACGATGAGTCGTATGAAGCCATATTCAAACCTGTGAGTAAACAAATCCTTTTATTTGTATTGCTATATTTGAGGATCAGACATATATGAAAGTGGCTGTGTGTTTGTTTTTGTGCGTAGATCATGGCTAAGGTGATGGAAATGTACCAGCCCAGTGCAGTGGTTCTGCAATGTGGAGCTGATTCTCTGTCAGGAGACAGACTCGGCTGCTTTAACCTCACCATCAAAGGTAACATACGCACATTTTAGTACTAGCAGAGGTCTGTAACTGTCTCGATCCAAGTTAAAAATGATTTATTATTTGTGCTCAGGTCATGCCAAGTGTGTGGAGTACATGAAAAGCTTCAACCTGCCCCTGCTGATGCTGGGCGGAGGCGGCTACACCATCCGCAACGTGGCTCGCTGCTGGACGTATGAAACCGCTGTAGCACTTGATTCCCCCATCCCCAATGGTGAGTGTTTATTACCACAGAATGTGAATTTAAGCTGTTGATTATTGACTTAGAAAAAGAGTTTGATGATGGGCCAATATCTGAATATAATAACCGTTCTTTGAGTAAGACAAATGTCTGCAAATGTCATGACCTTTGACATTTGACCTGCAATTAATTCATCATAATAACAAAGAACTTGCTGCTTTGTTACAAAACCACACCACTTAAACAGTTCAAAGTTGTTGTTTTTTAAAGGTTTTAAAAACTGAAAATGCTGCTTCACTCCACAGAGCTTCCATACAATGACTACTTTGAGTACTTTGGGCCTGACTTCAAGCTGCATATCAGCCCCTCCAACATGACCAACCAGAACACCAACGACTACCTGGAGAAGATTAAGTGAGTCCATGGCCGTTTCATTCAGATTCATCCCCGTTTTCAGCCATTTCAGCAGCAGTTAAAGTCACTTTTACGTGTGTCTTCCAGGCAGCGCTTGTTTGAAAACCTGCGTATGCTGCCTCATGCACCAGGAGTGCAGATGCAGGCTATTCCTGAAGATGCTGTGCAGGAGGACAGTGGAGACGAGGAGGAAGACGATCCCAACAAACGCATCTCCAGTAATGAACTCTCCTCTTCATTATCATGCAGTCCATCGTATAAAAAAGCTTCGAGCGATGTGTTTTATTCAAACCCTGTCCTCTGATAATCTGCAGTCCGCGCTCATGACAAGAGGATAGCGTGTGAGGAAGAGTTCTCTGACTCTGAGGACGAAGGTGAAGGAGGTCGCAGGAACGCAGCCAGCTTCAAGAAAGCCAAGCGAGTTAAAACCGAGGGCGAGAAAGAGGGAGAAGAAAAGGAGAAGAAAGGTGAGGAGGAAACAAAAGGTATCTATTTGATTTTTTTATTATTATTTCATCTCACTTAACTTTTTCAAATAAATAAAGAGATCATTTTTAATCTTGTGGCTTTTTTTTTAAAAAAACAGAAGTCAAAGTAGAGGAGAAAGTGCCGGAGGAAGAGAAAATGGACACATCCAAGTGAGAACAAAAACATAATAATAATATATATTATGTTGAGCATGTTTCCCAGCAGCATTAATGATGTCCTCGCTCTCCGGCTCCTTTTAGGCCAAAAGAGGAATCCAAGACTCCTTGAGGTCGTAGCCACTCGATGATGCCAGTGCAGCTGATCAGACCAGATCCCATTTTTTTTTAAGATGAATGTTCCAGTCTGTGGCTTTGGAAACCAGTGAAGGACTGTTCTTTTGTAACGTCACATCCTAACTCCTCTGAAATGTCACGAGGAGCCGAACATGTTTTTCTAGGATAACTTTTCAACTTTGCTGTTTATGGACTTCAAGTCAAACTGGCTGTTTTTTTTAATACTTTCTTGTTGTTTTTTTTTGTTGTTGTTCTGAATCTTTTGAAACTACTCTGTAAAAAAAATAAATTTGCCTAGTAAACGTACGCTTTTATACATTTGATTTAATTTATTTAAATCATAGATTTTTTTCTTTATTGTCTTTCAGCCCCACTTTAGCCTTTTTGAATATGTAGTTGAAGCATGTTTGTACCATAGATCCTTTTCTTTCATAACATTTGTGCCATTGTTCTTCCACCAGTAATGGACAAGAGGGTTTTCTCAACTTATTTACTTCTAACATGTCACAATGTCGGTTTCATGCTTATATTTTAGGTAATGATAGAATTTGTCCTTAAGTGACACGTATGTATTTTTCTTTTTTTATATTTGTGACTCAGTTAAACAATGTTTGGGTCCGGCGTTAAGCTTAGGTTCGGCTGATATTTGGACTTCTAATATACTGTATAGTACTCAAAACAGGGATTCCCAAGGTCTGGGTTGGGACCCACAAATGTGCAGAGTTTTTACACCTTTTTTGTCAAGACTTACAAGTATATATTTTAAATAACACGCTTAAATGAAGTTGTAATTCATTGACAACACATGATTTGTTTGGTGTTAAAGATACAACGCGCACAAGTTTGCCATCGAAGTGGGTCCCGGTCCTCGTGGAGAAGGTTTGGGAAGCGCTGCTGTGACACGTGAGGCAGAAATAAAACCCCGTCAGAATGCGTTCACGTGTTGTATATATTTGTATTCTGAAATCAAAAGCAAGAAAGTTTTACTTTCACAAGATTGATTACAAATGACACCTACAGTATGTCACACAGACCCTGGGCGTGTGTGTGTGTTGACCACGTTTTAAAACACCAATAAAAACTGCCATAAAAAGACAATTTACACAACAGTGTCTTATTTGGTTACTGCATTTTAAAAAGAAATGGAGAAAACACTTCAAGATAATGTGAAGACATATAAAAAAAACTAAGCTTTTCAAACCAACGACAAACAGAAATGGTACTAAATTTCCATGCTTTTGCTGACTGAGGTCCCACAAATGTCTCCTCCTGATGTTAAGTGTGTAACAGACAACTTCACAGATGATGAGGAAACGAATGTCATTTTGATTTAAGCAGGTTCACAGCCAGTGACTCTGCTCGGCTCCGTTGGTGCCGTCCAGCAGGTCGTCCTGCTCTGCAGGCCCGGGTTCAGCGTCTACCTTTGGCTCTGGGACCGGTGTCAGGGTTTCGGGTCTTTGGATACGTACCTGAAACCATACAACAATGGTAACGTGTTAGAAAAGCTTACATGTGACCTCAGCAGAGCATTTTACACCTGTGTGATGTTACGTTTGGATTTGAACCAAATGAGTTGGTTTTAAGAAGATAGAGTTAGAAGAGGATACTTTGTATTAGTTTTTAAAGTTTGAATATGAGACTGCTTGTTTTAGGGTAACAGCTCAGACTCAGAGATGATAGCGTGGAGGGATGTAACGGACAATTTAAATGAAGTACTGTGTGTGTGTTAACCGTTACAGAAATCGAATGGTGAGACTGCAGAATGTACCAAATGGACGACCCCCACACCCCCCCATCACCCCTCCCTTCCCTAGCACGTCTGAAAACTACGATGGGATGGCCTTTGCATACCAGAAAGGTTCTGTTGTCATCAGCATGTAGACTAGTGGAGCAGGAGATCAAACTCCGACTCCCACTCTACCACAGGACTGTGCAATTACTTTTGCTGTATGTAAATTTCTAAAATATCAAAACACATTTTGTTCCCCCCCCCACACACACACTTTGAAAACCGTCACTGTCCAATTTACATGTAGGTAACCGTCAGTGTCGTGCGTCAGCGGCTTACCCTCCTCGCCCGGGTCGGCCTCCTCCTGCAGGGACAGAGGTAGAGTAACGTCGTGCAAGCAGCGAAGCAGCGGAACGAAAACACCGACTCCACCACGGACATTAAGATGAGAGGCACCCACAGAATGATTGTAGTCGCCTGGTAAACAGAGAGAAAAATAAAAACCACATGAACATTTCTGAAGGTATTATCATAAAACTGCAGTGGCAGTAAATCTTTCACTCACATAGATCCGCGTCGGATCGAAGGGGCATTCGTACGTGATGCTGGAAGAGCCGACGTCTTTGGCAGAGAACGTGCAGTGTGTTAGAAGACCTTTGCCTTTGTCCATAATGGCTTTGACCATAGACACCGACAAGCCCAACGTGGAGGCGACTGCCAACAGTCCGGCCAGGAAGCCGAACACCAACAGGACCCACTGCTGCAAAGACGGCACGATGACGACGTCAATACGAGTGGAAACACACGAGAATAAAACACAGTAAACGGTGATGGTGTTTCGCCTTAGTCAGGTAGACGTAAGAGGCAGGTACAGAAAACACATTTACATGTCATTTAAATAAAACGCACTCCGTCATCAACAAAGGGCAAGTTCTAACAGGAGCCACAAAATGACAGCTGTGTGTGCAGAGCGAGTGTAGGAGGGAGACGCTGTGCCAACAGTGAGGGAACACTCATTTACCAGGATCCGGTTTCTCTTGTTTTTGGACAAGATGATGGCTGTTATTCCCCCGATGATTCCCTGAGAGACACAGGATGTTGCTCAGTTAATTCATGTCACACATGATAACAAAGTACAAGAATGCAGGTTAAAGCTACAGGAGGTACATGGTTGATTGTTGAGTTTCAGGGATGTTTGTGGCTCTGTGTTCTGAGCTCCTCTCACACACTCATGTGACAACATCTGCATCTCTGAAACTCTGCCAAACGTTGCGTGTCTATTGCTCAACTGTCATTTTTCATTTTAATGGGTTTCTTTTAAGTTTCCGAAGAAGCAATTATTCCACCAGTCTCTCTAAGCTGCACTGTGATTTGTCAAAGCCTCTCGTGACACCACAGTGTTAGCTGTGAGGCAGTAAACAGAGCGCAGATGCAGCGCAGAAGTGTCACTCTTTACATAACAATGAAAGGTTATTATAGGAGGTGAAAAAAAAAAACAACCCTAACTACTTTAATCCACTCCCTGCTCCTGTGTTTACATATTAATGAGGTCACTATCAAATTGCGTGCAGGTTCTACCACTTACCACCAGCCCGGCCACAATGGCGATGACATTAGAGATGGCGTAGACCATGGTCCGAGCCTGCGAGTGCACGTTTATGTGCCGCAGCACGGCGCCGTGCACCAGCGCGCCGAGAAGGAAGTTGACGTGACCCACCAGCACCAGCCCCAGCCCCATCTTCATCAGGGCTTTGTTGTCCTTGAGGCTGGCGCAGCAGACTCCTACAGGAGGTAAGACAAGGATAGTGTTCAGTCTGTACGTCTACATGTAAGTGACGGTTCATAAAAAAATTATGACGTTCTCAAATGTCTTGTTTTGTCCACAAACCAAAATGATTCACTTTTGATGATTTCTTTGTTAACCAGAGCAAAGAAATGAAGAAAATACTCACATTTAAGAAGCTTAAACAATTGGAAATCTTGTTTTAATCATGAAAAAAGTCAAATAAATATTAAATAGTTTAGATTAATTTAGTAATCGACTAATAATCCAAAACAGTGAGCACACACATCTGTAACTGCACTGAGAACATGTGTGAGAGTGAATTTCACACACACACACACACACACACACACACCATAACAACAACATGTGAGAAAAGAGCAGTTACAACAATTAAACACCTGCAGAGACCCCGGCAGAGACAGGTGAACATCTCAGCCGCTGCAGAAATGCTGCAGCTATGGTAACAGTGCAGCCGGGGGGTGATTGTGTGTCCCTGGAATATTTTGTTCCTCTCTTTGAGGAAAAGCCCCCGCCCACTCACCCACCCCCCTGAAACAAACAGGACAAAGCTCAGGGTGTGGTCGTGGAGATATCACCACCACATTTATTTACCTGTCCTGAGGGGTCAGGTGGAGACTGACTAACTGGTTACTGACTCCCGTTTGTCTCATTTGTTCATGCAGGTGGGTGCTGTGGAAATACTCTGGCTGTGTGGTGTCAAAACGATTAACTTAATAGTGTTTGCTGCCATTTAAGTGCACATCACAACACAAACATATGATGGATGAACCCTTATTTTGAAACAAACACTGTGTTTAGTCACAAATATTTCACTTGAATGTGTAATCAATAAACTGTCATACAGTGTGAAGTGTATAGACGCATGTAAGTGGTAATAATGGTAAATGTAACTTTGTATATCTCATATACTGTAATGCTATAATTTAATCACGATGGTTACGATATTTGTTATGTTTCTTTTAGGGATGGGAATCTGTATCGGCCCGATATTCGTCAAAATCACTGGCTCTGATATCGCACGGATAAAAAAACTAAAAATAAATAAGCTGCTTCATAAATGGTCTACAATGACTTTATCGAACTAATATCAGTATCAGTAGATACCTGAGTTTGTGATATCAGTATCGTATCGGACAGGAAACACAGTGGTATCGTCCCATCTCTCATTTCTTTCATTCTGCTTAGAGAAGTTTGTTACTTTTGACCTCATGATACGACACACGATACCAATAACATCACGATACCAATAACATCACGATACAACCCTTCTGTAATAATCCATATATTAAAAGACAACCATATAGCAATACATCGCGATATCTGTCTGACTGAGGAAAACAAAACGTTGGTGAAAGAAGCTAAAAGTGCAGGATTTCTCGATTTATTCACGGTCTGTGTGTTGTTACCCCGCTGTAAACGCCCTCTTCTTCATCCAGGTAACTTCCTCACCAGGTTTTCCCTCATTTATTTGAGCAGCGCCGCCGCCCGCCTGGCGTCTGTGGCATGGACTGTTTACTTTAGAGCACCTTCATTTATTCAATTAAAATATCGATATTTGCGCTGGTGTATCGATTATCGCGTTGCACGAGGAGCGATACATCACCAAATCGATATTTTGACCCACCCCTGTTACAGTGAGTGGATTCATGGCTGGGCAATTAATCAATAACAAGAGAGAGAGAGAGAACTCAAAAAAGTCCTATAAGTATATTGATATGCTGTATAACACATGTAATAACTTTGTACTGTTTCATGTTTGTTTTAATTTACCTGTTTCTTCAAATTGAAAAGTCCATCTTTAACCATCTTACATGTCACAGGATACTTATTGATAATGAATGATTTGTTTGTTGAATGAAATGTTTATCACCTTTTCTTTTGTTTGTTGCTAAAGGTCCAGTCCTATGAATGACCGCCAAATAATGCTGAACAGAATGCTTTAAGAGTTTAAATCATGTAAGTGAACGTTTTACAATGACGTATAACACCGACAGGTAAGTTTCAATAACAAGTATTAGTGTCTTCTTTGCACACACACACGCACACACATTAAGGAAATGTAGGGTATTATGTCTCCTGTCCTCTGAGCTGCGCAGACCACGCCTTAAAAACTCAACACGCAAAAACTTACTCTAAACACGAAAGTCTGACGCACTTTAAAGACACAAACAGTGCACGTGAACTTACCTAAATAAACCATGGTGGAGTTAAAGTCCTCTCAGGTCACATTAGTGTGGCAGTTGTGTTAAAAGTCATGTCTGACTGACACCTCAGTGACGGTTGGTGTGTGTGTGTGTGTGTGTCCTTGTCTTCCTCCACTCACCTCCGGCGGTAAACACCGCCTACCTGTGCGGAAGCCCCGCCCACTACCTTTACAACGGAATCTGACTCTGTGTGTGTGTGTGTGTGTGTGTGTGTTAAAGGGTTTTTGTCTTATTTGAAAAAACACACAGTGTGTGAGTACAGAGTGTTTGCATCCTAATAATCAATAATCAGATAGTGTTTTTAATGAAGTTTATTATAGAAACTATAAACACTGCCTCCATTTTTAGATGTAGACAGATTCATCAGGCTGTTTGGAATTCCTGGAATTTACTTTTAGCACTCTTGCCAGAAGACCCGGGGTCACAACCCGGGCAGAATAAGAGTCTTTCTGTCTTTTTTAAGATTATTTTTAGCTCTCTTGTTCTTTTTAAGTTTTAAAAATTTCAGCTTTGAATATTGTATTTTTTTTACTGCCTGTATTCTATTTATCTTTATTGTATTTTCCACTTTTTTAATCATGTATTGTAAGATGACCTTGTGTGCTCTGAGAGACGCCCTTAAATTAAATGAATTTAACGGTAATTTCACTGTCGCAGGAGACAAAGAATCAAAAAAAGGTTATTTTAAATGTTTTATACTGATCACATTTCAAATTTAACATGCACAATCTGGTGTCTGTGTATAATTAATCTCAGGGTTCTTTTTATCTAAATAATTCCTTTATTTTAAATTGTTAAAACAGTATTTTAACATGCAGTAAATTGTACATAAGTGCCAGTTATTGAAAGTTATTGTGAAAAACTTACTCACAGGACATTTTCTGGTTATTTTTTCTGGTTAAAATAAGTCTAAAAGTCCAGACAGACATTTTGAAGCTTAGGTGTTAAAGGGTTAAGGATCAGAGCAGTGACTGTAAATCACGTAGGACTGTTTGTGAATTTATCATATTTATTCATCATTGTTTCTGTAAATATGTGCTCACTAATGCTTCTGTTTTGCAGATGATGAAAACTGGTTATTATGTAACATATTTACTCAAAGAAGAACAAATAATTTGTTGTCAGGAAGAAACACAAGCACAGATTTCCAGAGGGACCTGAACGCAGCATGTTAGCCTCATTAGCCTGACCATCAACACCTGTCCCTCTCACACCTTATTAATGTCTCACCTGTGGCCAGAGAGCAGTCACACAGGTTGTGCTATACTGTGGAAGTGTGCGATGAGGGTCGTGGAGATATTTCTTTGTGTCTTTTTGGGATGTTCTGTCTCTGGAGACTCAGTCATAGACAGACATGCTCTCACACAAATGTCCCATGAATTTCCAGGATTTTTCCCAGAGTTTGAGCCTCTGCCATTCGAGGGAATCTTTGATTTCCCTCCATATGACACCGTCTTCAGCTCCTGGCGAACTCCAGGTCCTGACTTCCACATGCACGCAGAGTTGCCTCCCATGATGAACGTCCCCAGGATGCAGGTGTTCTGTGATGAATCCCGCTTCTCGGTGCTGGTTGATAAGAGAATCAATGGAGCTGTGCTGACTGCAGAGGAGCTGCAGCTGGGGAACGGCTGCTCCAGCAACGGAGAGCGACCGAACCAGGTCGTCTTCACTTACAGTGTCGATGAGTGTGGAACTACACAGAAGGTGAGTTCACTACGGTCTCCCTCACCTGTGTGTTGGCTCTTGTGAATCCACACTCTTGTGTCTTGCAGATGCAGAATGGCTTGGTGATGTTCACCAACTCTGTCCACTTGACTGTGAAAGAACCTCTGGCTGCCCGGAGACAAACTCCTTCCACAGTACATGTCTCCTGCATCCCAGAGAGGTGAGTCTGTTAACACAACATCGACAAGTGTCCATCTCTAAAAATCCCTCATGTCAAAGATCAACGCTTCTCTTCTCAGGTCTCTTTTCAAGGCCGTGTCTTCTGAGAGTGACAAGACCTTTGATATTAAAGCCATGAACTGTGAGTGAAAGATGAGTCTGAGAGATCCTGAAGCTGCAGAATGTTGTTTTATAGACACGGTTTTACTTTTCCTGCAGCATCCTGGACGAGTGCTGCCGAGTCTAACGTCTATAAGAGAGGCCAGGTTGTCAACGTCCAGGTTTCTGCTAACCCTGGAGCTGGTGAGCAGCTTTTCATCCAGTCCTGCTTCGTCTCTGCGTCCCCGGATCCTCGAGATAAACCCCGGCATGCGGTCATTATGAACAAAGGGTGAGCAGCTACAGTCACTCGTTCACTCACTCACTCACTCCAGTGTTTAGTTCTGTGATCACCTGTGAACCTCTCTCTCTCTCTCTACCAGGTGCACAGCCCCGCTGGGTTCTCCTCATCCTGTTGCACAGTTTCTCTCCTCCAGCAGAAGAGATGTGGTCAACTTAGCTCTGAACACAACTTATCTAATGGCGGAGGTGAAATATTTTTCTTTTCTCCAACAATTATTGGATTATCGCTCTGGCCATGTCAAGATGTTGCTGTTTCAATACACTTTAGAGCATCTACTGAGGTTTTAAATACATGAAATAGTCTTTTAAATAAATATTATGACTTTTTTTCTCTCTTGAAGATCTACATCCACTGTACTGCGATCATCTCAGACCAGGGTGTCACGACTGGCTCCAAATCCTGCAACTACAACTTGATGAAGTCCAGGTACAGCACTAATACAGATTTGTATTCTGTGAACTATTTTCATATTCGTTTTTAATCTGTTGATTATTATTTTACTTATTTGGTCCAAAACATTCTGATGGTTTCTTTGTGATATGGAGCAAAGAAAATATTTACATTTAAGAAGGTAAAAAGTCAACGCCCAAGGACAAAATGTTCACATTTTACTTTATTGTGTTAGTTTAAATAAAATAAACCAGAGAAATGTTAGTACTTTTGCCAATTAAACTTAAATTATTAAACCTTCAACACAAATGATCATCAAAAGTTGTTGATTTATGGATTAATATATTATTTCAGATGGGAAGACCTGAGTGGAGATGTTACGGTGTGTAAATGCTGTAGCTCAAAGTGTAAAAGCAGACCCCATCAGGAAGGTCAGTGATTGTTTTTAAGTGCAATGATCACTGGGTGATAAAGTGTAACCTCACAAAGTGAACTCTGGTGTAATTTCAGGCTTCAGAGCCACAGTCAGCACAGGCCCGTTTGTCACCGTGGACGACAACATGAAGACGAGCTCCACGCCTGACGCCTCTGAACATCAGCGGCCTCCACCTGCTGCTGTTGGCGACTCGATGCAGTCTGACGCCACGGCGACGGACACGATCGTTTCTGGAGCTTCACTTTCAAGAAGTAAACTCTCCTCGCCCCTGCAGGGCGTCGTGGTCGTGAGTCAGGAGCCGGTTTCCAGGCTGATCCTCTGGCTTCCCGGGCAGGTGCAGGACGGTGAGCGCCATAACGACGAAGGCTCCGAGGCTGAGGGTCTGACAGCAGACTCGAAGGAACGTAGTGTAGCTTTAAATGAGCTCCCTGAGCCACGACCTTCATCCTGCCTCAATCCACCCTCACATGGTCAAGATGGTCAAAGAGACTCAGAGTCTCTGAGACGGAACAGGTTTGGACGGTCTGGAGTGTTGGACACAGACGTCCCTCAAGTCAACATCCTTCTACCGGTTGAGATGATGCTGAATGACCTCAATTTTGACCTTAACCTAAAGGAAGAGGAGCTGACTGGGATGCAGGCAGATGCAGCCGAGAAGTCCCGAGATCAACCGGCTGATGTTGAACCAATAATTCGCTCTAAACTCCAGTTCTCCAAAGGTGCAGATGGAACACAGACGTTGAGTTATGAGGAGGAGGAAGTGATGAAGAAGCCAGAGGTCATGAGACGAGGGATGGGTTTGAGAGAAGGGAAACCGGAGCACGGTCGGAAAGGACTGCGCTCAACTTTCCTGGATTTCTTGAGGTATTTTTAAGGGATTGTCCAGGATTTGTCACTGAAAACATGGCTGCCAGGGAAATGTGTTTTGGCAACCTAATTCAATTTGTATGTACTCAAGTGAGCAATATTGTAATGTTTTTGCTCTGTATCTCACTGTTGGACAACCATGATGTTTGTAAACCACTTTCCCTGCTGAACTAGAACAAGAGGACAAAAAACTGATTTATAAAGGGAGTCTTTTGTGCTGACTGTTTAGAACTCATACAATCACACACGCATGTTTAATTATTTTACATGTTTTAACAAATGTTTCTTTTTTTTTTTAGGAGGATGGACAAGGCTGAATAACGGCAGTTTCAAGAGACTTTTATAAAAACTTAAATTGAATAAAGGTACTGATTAAAAATGCTGCTGCTCTTTTTTTATTTTAACATTGGATGCTTTTTTTTTTTCTTTAAAGACATCAACCAGCTCAGATTCCCCCACACACTGCATGTGTTGCTGCGTCTTTCCGTTCACAGGCTGATGGCAGAAGACAATAATAGGTGTGATAGATGGATAGAGATGATATGCACTACTGTGTATACATTCAGATAACCCTTCACTGGTGTTCAGTTTATAATTTCATATTTATATTCAAAGTTTTTAGTTGTCAATAACGCATAGTACATATCTAGATTTTCAATTCTGAATATGAATTGTCATCAAACCAGGTTTATTAGGGTGTTTGGAATTTGGACTTTAAATCTCCAAATTCTGACACTTTTTCTAAGAATTCTGCTTAGAAACCTCAGAATTCTGACTTTAATCCGAATAATTCAGATTTTTTTTTTATCCCCTCAGAATTCTGACTTTAAATCTCAGAATTCATACTGTTTTTTTCTTTTTTTTTTTTTTTTTTACGTGGCCCTAATAGTCGTACAAATCTATGTTTGAATGAATTGAGCGCATGTTTTTATTTGTATTGGTGTGGTGTTGTGCAGTGCAGTGCGTGCCTGTGTTTCAGTGAGAACCCTGTGCAGGTCGCTGTGGGCAGCTGGGCTGTGTAGTGGGGACAGCTCACGGTGCTCTCTCCCTTTTACAGCACATGGTGTCCGTGTGTTTTTTTCCTCTCTGCAGCTTTGACCCTGGACACTGTTTCCTCTCTATAAAGTGACCACGCGTCTCACACGCAGCCTCTTTCCCCGGCCTCAAAACAACCGTGAGTGTCCAACTCACTGTTCTTGAAAAACTTTAAATAAAAAGAATATAAAAAATATAAAAGCAACAAAATCTAAATAAAAACAAGAACAACCACAATACTTAAAAAAAAAAAAAAGCAAACAAACTTGAATAAAAATCGTAAAATATTAAATAAATAAAAAAACACCTACAAACAGGAGGCCTCGGGCTTTAACCCGAAGTGTTTCGTATTTAAAGGAAGAAATCGCACTTTCAGGACAGCGGATTCTTTTTCTTTACATTTTTTTTTTTTTCCTCCCAACTTTGACATTCGGTGTCGGAGTCAGTCGTCGTTATTGGATCAGAAATCTCTTCATATTCTTCATCATAGAGAGAGGGAGAGGAGAGAGTTGCCGACATATTCATTTGACAGGTCCGAGATATGAACACAGCGACCGGGAGTTATCCGATGGCTTCTCTCTACGTGGGCGACCTGCACCCGGACATCACGGAGGCGATGCTGTACGAGAAATTCAGCCCCGCCGGACCCGTGCTCTCTATCCGGGTGTGCAGGGACATGATCACCCGGCGATCGCTCGGATACGCGTACGTCAACTTCTCTCAGCCCGCCGACGGTAAGACTCTGACACGGTGCATGTTACCCACACACCACGTTACCCATGTCAATGTCAACCCGCAGAAATGTGCACCTAAATCATGGAGAACGAGGAGAATCCAGTGATGCTCTCCGCAGTTTGACCCACATAACAAGCATGTCCCAGTTTCTTTTATACTCACTATAACACACGTATGTCAATACTGTTGTTTAAAGCACACACCTCAGCTTCAGTCTGTGGGAAATGTAAATGTAAACACATGTGGTTGGTTGATCTATTATTATTATTATTATTATTATTGTTGTTCAGCCCAGAAATGACCCATTTCTGCTCCTATTTAAAGGGTGTAACTCATTCCCAAAGACCCTACAGTGGTGCTTCTCTGTGGGGTTCTGTGTCACACTGACATTACAAATATTAAGATGTTGAAAATCCTTAGAACAGAGGGTCTCAAACTGAAATGACCTGTGGGGGCGCTGAGCATCAAGTCTGGTCACAATCTAGTGAAAAAAGTCCAAATTTACTGTTCAGTAAGTGTGGCCAATTTGAATCAAAGACAATAGTTGTGATGATATTTCACAGAATTTCAAAACAAAAGTGTATTCAGTCAAGAAATAAAAATATCTTTGCATTAAAAAAATGTACAGAAAACTAATTTTAACTTATTATATTAAATGGTAAGGGTAGATATTAAATGGTGGCCCCAGAAGGTTCTCCACACTGGGTCACATGTAGGTTACCAACTATTAGAAGGTGACAGTAATCAGCACCAAGTGTTAATGACTGACCATCAGTTAGATAAACAGCTCATCACTAACCATGGTCTGTTTCTTGGGTTAGTATTTGTTAAATTGTTGATTGTTGAATGTATAATACTCTAACTTAAGGAGCATGTATGTGAGATAGTTGATCTCTTATAGGGGCCAGATCAGGTCAAATAACAAAAACCTCCAAACAAATAACTAACAATTCCATTGTCTCAGTCATTTTTACTAGATGCATAAAGGTCTGTGTTTTCAAAAGTTCCACGTTTAATTATTTTATTTATTTTACCTTGATAAGTGTGTTACTATAGTCAGTGGGGAAAAAAAGCAGGAAAGACATAATATATTATCTCACAGGCCGAACTCAATTGCATGGCGGGCCGGATGTGGCCCACGAGCCTTGAGTTTGACACCTGTGTCTTCTTATAGTGTCTGAAGCTAGCATTTTACCTCCATAAGAAACTGCCACAGAAATGTAAACTTTAAGAATGTTTGGTTGACATCAGGACACTGAGCAGCGGTGACAGGTGTCGTGGTCGTCTCATCTCCAGCTGTCTGCTGATAATGTTCACATTGTTGTGGAGACGTCAGTGGCTCTTATCGACGTTCAGCACCTGTGACGAGTATAGAGTCAGGGTGGGTTTACGACCAAAGGGAAGTTTCACGAGTAAACGGATAAAGAGCCACAAGCAAGATAAACGCCATTTGTTGTTGGAGGTGAAGACATGGGGGGGGGGGGGGGGGTGTTACATGGAGTCCAGACTTGTGTCTCTGGGTCAAAAATGGGAATATTTCTTTGTTTCTTTGCTGCTCTATGACTAAATTAAATATGTTTGATTTGTGCATGAAATGAAATGTAATTCTGAGGTTTGAGAAACATTTTTTCCTGATGTTTAATGAACGTCAGGGAAGAAATAGTTGGGAAATGATGATTTGTTGCAGCGTCACACGTGAATGTATGTGCTTGTTTATCGTCTTTGGATTTGCTCACAGTTCACGTGTCTGCGTTAACGAGATCCGGTGTCGTCATCTAACAGTTCCTGGTGTGAACGTCGCCTCTTCCCCATCAACTCTACTCTCAGTCCAATAAGCTAGCACATACCTCCCAGGACCCCTCTCTAAATATAGAGCTACTTTTTCAGCAGCCCCAAAATCTGCCTGCCCACAATGCTTCACTCTCACATGACTGAAGCACAGCAGCTCTCACTGGCTCACTGTTTATCATTTATCTGTTTTTGTGACAAAGATTTCTCTGTGTGAACCTTCCAGAAGTCCACATGTCACACACACACACACACACACACACACACACACACACACCTTCTCTGAGCACAACGCTTGTGAAGTACAATTGTGAGCCAAACTGCTGATGCCAGCAGACGCAAGGCAGCTCTGTTTTGTTTACCAGACACTTTTAGCTGGAAAGCCTGGACTGTGTGTGTGTGTGTGTGCGCGTGTGTGTGTGTGTGTGTGTGTGTGGAGTGACTGAACAAAAGGATGTACGACTATTTTACACCTGCGTTGACATTTAAGAGCCATTGTTACATCTAAGGCAACACGTTTTTATTTTAAAAACTGCCTCTGTGATATGTCTGCCCCCCCCCCACACACACACACAGCTGCTCACAGACAGCACACATGGTCCACTGCAGTGTCTTTATCTATTCTGCACATGCTCAGTTCTCTGTTCACGTTGTGGTTCTTCTGTGGCAGCACAGACTGTTTTAATACACTCAACCACTCACACTGTGTGTCCTTGTTCTTCATGTTAATACTGAGGTTTAGAGCTTCAAAGGTATGGTTTGCATTTCAGACCAATACTGTATTTGAGCTGCTGATGTTTTTAGACACTCTCCCTCTCTCCCTCTCTCCCTCTCCCTCCCTGCAGCTGAGCGAGCGCTCGACACCATGAACTTTGACGTGGTGAAAGGGAAACCGATCAGAATCATGTGGTCCCAGAGAGACCCCTCCCTCAGGAAGTCCGGCGTGGGCAACGTGTTCATCAAGAACCTCGACAAGTCCATTGACAACAAAGCCCTGTACGACACATTCTCTGCCTTTGGCAACATCCTCTCGTGCAAGGTACACTCATTCACTCACTCATTCATCCATTCATCCATTTACCACTTTATCCTCCACATGAAGGTCATGGTGGCTGCTGGTGCCAATCCCAGTGTGCAGTTTACCTCATCCCCAAATACAGTTTGTTCTAAATGTTTCTGAAAGGGTTTTAAACCCAGAATATTGTTTCTTTAATATTTCAAAAGCCTTTTTTCCTGAATCACAAAATGAATGAATTAAGGTTAAAGGTCAGGTTAAAGGTCCAGTGTGTAGGAATGAGTGACATCTACTGGTGAGACTGCAGATTGTGCTCACTCACCCCCTCCCTCTCCTAAAGGCCCTGGTATACTTCTGCACACATGCCACGCATTGCAAATCCCGGACCCTGGTATAGTTGCGCGTCAGGGTCCTGTAGTATCCCACTTCACCATCGGGTGGCAGTAAGAAGGAGAGAGCGATGCTACAGCTCCACGGCTGAAAGACCCGGGTGTCGGACGGTTCGAGGGTCGCCACGCCGAGGCTCGGGCGACTGTCTTTGCCCATGACCGTTTTTTTCCTGCTTGGTGGGCGGGGCTTAATAATACTCGGACATTCAGTTCAGGCATATGCTGTCCACGTGCACCTAACACGCTCTTTGGAAGTATACCAGAGCCTTAAGTGCATCAAAGAAACAACAGAGGCCTCTGTGTACTAGAAAGCATTTAATTCTTATTCATTTTAAAATGCAAAATACACAACTAAATATGCTCTACCTGCAGAAACGTGGCGGCCATCCTTGCCTCAAGTACAAATTAAAGGCTACACAAAAAGCCTATTTTTCCTCTTTATTTTAAAGTGATTGTACACTTCTACAAACAGGATTATACGGCTAATGTTACACACTACATCCAAACGGTCTGTGTTGTCGTGCGACAGGTGGTGTGCGACGAAAACGGATCCAAGGGCTACGCCTTTGTCCACTTTGAGACGCAGGACGCGGCCGACCGCGCCATCGAGAAGATGAACGGCATGCTCCTCAATGACCGCAAGGTGTGAGTGTCCCACCGTCACCGTGTTCATTCTTGTTTAGAACTCCAGTTTTTGTAAGTCCATGTTTGTCCAGATGTTGCTCAGGAGTGACGGCCTCTGATATCAAGTGTCACGTGTTTGTATAACTCTGACTTGACTGCTCTGTCCTTGTGTTGAGTGAACTGACTTGTCGTGTCTTTTTTCAGTTGGTGAGTTTGTGTGTGGAAAACTCTCTGACTAATAAACTCCCCCCCCCCCTCACTGCCGCTGGTTTGAAGATAACCCTCGAGAAACTGAGCGAGAACTCACTAAAACTCTTACTTATCTTTCCTGCCAGATTTTTTTTTTGTTGTTGTTGTTTTTCATTTGTCCACATGCTGGTCACCCCGTCTTGGAGTGTTTGTGTGTGTGTGTGTGTGTATGACCACGCTTGTGTGTTTTAGTGATGGATCGAATGCAGGAATGCAATACTGGATGGCAGAAGGGGAGAGGTCATCACAACAAGGTATATAAGATCATTTGGTCCACCTCAGCTTTCCTTTGTACTGTGAGACTCTGTTGCTCCATCCCTCTCCATCCACCTCCTCATCACGTTTTGGACCTGGATTATTGATGGTTGTCACTGTGTTGTCTAGCATGCCAACATATCTGCCTGCCTTTGGTGATATTAATATTAACAGCAGCTGGATTCTTTTTCCATGGTTTACTCCAGGAAGGATGAGATTCACACAGTGAAACGTAGAATCAGAACCAGAATGTCCTCTCCTTTACTTTACTTGTGTTATGGTGTTTGTGTGGTCAGGTCTGTGTGGAGCATCCTTCACCTCAGAGCCCCGGATAACCAGTGTTTTAGAGTTGGAATGAGGATTCAGAAGAGGTGGCGTGTGGTTTGCTTTGTGGATTTCGTCAGGACCGTTTTACGAGAGTGCGTCTCGCTGCTCTCCCCCTGTTTTCAGATTCGTGGGTCGCTTCAAGTCGCGCAAAGAGCGGGAGGCCGAACTTGGCGCCAAAGCCAAAGAGTTTACCAACGTCTACATCAAGAACTTTGGGGACGATATGAAGGACGAGCAGCTGAAGGAGCTTTTTGACAAATATGGTAAAACTGAGACTCGATCCTCGGCCTCCACCTTCACTCCTAACTCGCATTTAAACTCACTTCTTTCTCACATTTGAAGGTAAGACTCTGAGTGTGAAGGTGATGACCGACCCCACGGGCAAATCCAGAGGCTTTGGATTTGTTAGTTACGAGAAGCACGAGGATGCAAACAAGGTAATTTGAACTAAATGTGTCTGAGTGCATCTGCTGAGAAAAGTTCCTGTGATGACTGCGTCTTCATCCGCAGGCGGTGGAGGACATGAACGGAACGGAGCTCAACGGAAAGACCGTTTTTGTCGGGCGGGCGCAGAAGAAGATGGAGCGACAGGCGGAGCTGAAGAGGAAGTTTGAGCTGCTGAAGCAAGAAAGGATCAGTCGTTATCAGGTCAGTGGAAACTAGCTTCTCTCTCAAGTTAAATGCCGTGGTAATTTTTGTTTTGTTATGCACTTTAGCTTTAAGTCCAGTGATTGTACCCCTGTGTTTTGTTTCAGGGTGTAAACCTTTACATTAAGAACCTGGACGACACGATAGACGACGAGAAACTACGTAAGGAGTTCTCACCGTTTGGATCCATCACAAGTGCCAAGGTAAATAAAAATAGATATAATCCATTTTATTTATTGACATTATTTGTGTATTTAAAGTCACTCAGACACGTTGTCTATATTGTAGGTGATGCTTGAAGAAGGCCGCTCTAAAGGCTTTGGCTTTGTCTGCTTCTCTTCGCCTGAAGAAGCCACCAAGGCTGTGACTGAGATGAACGGCCGCATCGTTGGCTCCAAACCTCTGTACGTGGCTCTCGCTCAGCGCAAGGAGGAGCGCAAGGCACATCTCACCAACCAGTACATGCAGCGGATCGCTGGCATGAGGGCCATGCCGGCCAACGCCATCATCAATCAGTTCCAGCCCACCAGCGGCTACTTCATGCCCGCCGTGCCCCAGGTGGGACAGTTACAGTCGTCTGAGAATCACTCATGTGACTCAGCTGGATATGTAAATACATGTGACTCACTGTGGATAATACACACGTCAGTGTCAGTGTTGAGTTTACTGGGTTTTCGTTCTTTCTGCTGCCCTCAGTTGGCCTAAAATAAAGTAGTCTCTTCACCGGTCAGCGGTCGTTTAAATGACAAATGTCTCTCTTGTGTCCACCAGGCCCAGAATAGGACGACATACTATGCACCCAATCAGCTGGCACAAATGCGACCTAACCCTCGGTGGCAGCAACAGGGTGGTCGAGGTCAAGGTGAGCATGTGATGCCTGTGTATTTGATATACTGTAGTTTACTTAATGCTTTATTTGTTATTCTGCCTCTGTTTGGTCTTTATTAACAGAAATGATGTGTGTGAGGGAGCGTTTGTGTGTATACAGCTCTGTTTTTTAAAGCAGTAGAATTCACTCTTTTGTGTTTTCAGTCATACACCGACCTCTCACTTTACTAGCACAGTAAAGTGAGAGGTCTGTAAAGTTTACAGCTGTTGCCTCCATCTGTCGTGGCATAAAACAAATACCTACTACCTGTCTGCAGCAGTGTAATCTAACCACTGCTATACTGAGAAACACAGAGAAAGTTACAGCCTCCTCCCTTAAGACGATATACGCACGGCTCATAGGAGGCCGAACATAGAAGGAAGTCACAAGTTTACCCAGTTAATAATTCAGTTTGTTTTATTAGCAAAACTCATCCCTTTTTTAAAACATGGTGAACAAAAGAAAAGGGTTGGAAAAATAGGACTGCCGGAAACCTCTGAACTGAAGAGTGAAGAAAAACCATCTAAGGAGGGAGGAAAAAAAACAAAGAGCTCTGCAGCTGGCTGCCCATTCTCCCGTCCCGAGAGGACACATAACATCTGTCATGGATCATTTAAGAAAAATTCATTTTCTGTGGTTTAAATCTCTGCTTCTGTTCTCTTTCAGGTGGTTTCCAGGGAATGCCCAGCTCACTGCGTCAGCCAGGACCACGTGCCAACCTGAGACACATGAGTCCTGGTGGCAACACACAGGGTCCACGAGGTGTGTTCACCAACAACTGATCATCACCTGTGCAGTTTTATTGGATGTTGGAAGATGTTTGTGTAAATTCTGCCCCCATTTCTTCCCGTGGCCGTCAGCTACAGGCCAGACCATGGCTCCTCGCCCATCGATGGGAGTCCCGGGCCCTCGAGCCATGCCTCCTTACAAATACGCCACCGGCGTCCGTAACCCCAACCCCCAGGTAGTGCAGCCGATTGCCTTACAGCAGGTACGTGTGAAGAACACCAGCTCCACCGTCCAAATCGTCGTCATTGTTGTCATTTTCCTAACTGTGTTCCTTGATCTGCGTTTTCCAGACGCAGCCAGCGGTGCACGTTCAAGGTCAGGAGCCTCTCACTGCCTCCATGCTTGCTGCTGCGCCGCCTCAGGAGCAGAAACAGATGCTGGGTAAACACTCATCATTCACGATGAATGAACTGCAATTCAAGATGTTTGAAGTATGGATGTACGACAGTTTGAAACGCTTCAGGAGCCTGATTATTGTTCTTTTTTTTTAACAATTAGGAGAGCGTCTTTTCCCACTGATTCAAGCGATGCATGCCAACCTGGCAGGGAAGATCACTGGTATGCTGCTGGAGATCGACAACTCTGAACTGCTGCATATGCTGGAGTCTCATGAATCTCTGCGTTCAAAGGTAACGTCTCCATGTCTGTCTCCACGCTGTCGCACCGCACTATGACTGTATTCTTATGGAACGTATCTTTGTGCAGGTGGAAGAAGCTGTGGCCGTGCTCCAGGCTCATCAGGCAAAGAAGGACGCCACCCAAAAAGTGGGCAGCATGGCTTCCACTCCTGCTGCAGCCACATCTTGAAGACTGGTATGATAAATGAATTCACACTTGATTCAGATTCACACAGAGTTTGTTTTTTTTGTGCCACTAATGTAAAGTCATTGTGTTTTTACAGGGCACAGAAAAACAATCAGAGATGGGAAGAGAAACAAACACTGACTCCAAACACCAGAGTCCTCTGAACTAATATGCAAAAATGAAAACCAAGGCAAAAAAAAGAGAAAGAAAATGTAATTTTGAAACATACTTGAACCATTTAAAAAAAAAAGAAAAGAAATTACACTTCATAGTTTTCTAGATCTGTAATACTTTTAAATAAGAGCTTATACCTAAAGCGATAGTGCAAATGAATTCTTGACTGCAGGACCTTTCATTTAGTGGCTGAGGAGAGAAGAAAAAAAGAAATTCTGGAAGGAAATTGAGCTGTTGTTCTTTTTCTTTCTCGATGTTTGATGATTGATTTGAAATGATGGACTACTATCATGTTTTCATGAGTCTGCAGTATTGTCAATAAAGTGATGATATATCAAGGTTACAAGTCTTGTGTTTTTTGATCAGAACTGGAATACTTTATTCATCCCTGGGGGGAAAATTGGGTGCGTTACATATGCTCTTTCACTCAGAAAAAGAAAATTATGAATAAGATTTAAAAAACAAAAACAGATGACCTTCTGAGTTATATGATAATAGCTATAACTAAATACTATCATGTTGATAATCAGGGTGTGATGTTTTCATCATTATCATGTATTTGATTTAAATCCTTATATTTAATCCATTTATTTTATTAAATGTGAAAAACATGTTGAAAGCAAAATAAAAGAAAATGAAAATTCTGACTTAAAAACGTAAAGTTCTGATCATTATATTGTTCCTATTGGATCAATAAGATCGAAGTAAAGGTTTCGTCCGACAGGTGGCAGTAGAACGCACGAGACATGGGAGGCGTGGTCTTTAGTTTGACTCCACCAATCACGAGCTTCCGGGGTTAGAGTTGAAGGGTTAAATCCAACATGGCCGCCAGCAAACGAGTGCTTTATGTCGGTGAGTTCTTTGATTTCTTCTTATTTTTCACTAAAACTCGCCGCAGTGACGTTGTTTAACTGAGTTTAGCTGACGTTTGAACGTTTGAAGGTTATTAATCTCATTAATCTCGACTTCTCGGGGTCGAAACGTATATAAAGTGAACGTAACGTGAAAACATTCACACAAGGCACCCGGCGAAATACAGCATGTCATAAACTTATTACACTTTTCACAACAGTATGAACTAAACACTCTGGGTTATGTTGGTTGTGTAGTTAAGTTAATGAGAAGGACTAGTTAAGTTAGGCGTACGTAAACGTGTAACTGTGGCGCAGTTTCTCCAAACTCTAAACTGAAACGAGTTTGAAATGACTGTTTAAACAACACTGAAAACCATATTCTGTCTTATCTTATGCACATAGCTATTAAATACTATTTAAAATGTAAATAGTATGTATTTAATAGCTTTGACGGTCTCGTCTGGTCAGTCGGGGGTCAGTCAAGTAAAGAAAAAGCCCAACTCTTTTGGGAAAAGCAACAGTTGCGGTGGACGATATGAGCTCAAATTGATGTATAATATGCTGTAATAATTCCTTTTTTAAAATGTACTCGATTGCCACGTGTGAGCTTTTCCGTCTCTTACTTATTCTGACTTTTATCCATTATTCTGTACAGCACTTTGGTCCACTGTGTTTGTTTGTGCTTTACAAATAAAGTTGGATTGGATCATTTCAAAATATAAGTGGTTGTTTTAATATGCAACAATTAAAAAAACAAACATATTTATGATGCAAAATGAATCTATTAATTTAAAAATTAAAACATATAGAAATGACTTGATCTTCTCAGTAGCACCTGTGCTTCACCTTGTCCACAGCACTGTTTTTATTGTAGTTTCGGTCAATAATGTCAATCGTTCAGCACATTTCCACCTGAGCAGCATCTCCTGCCTCTCACTGACAACAGTACTGTTATTGTGGTTCACACTCTGGTCACATCCTGCCTCCACTTCTGTAATTCTCTTCTATTAGTTTTATCCATAAACTGCAACTGGTCCAAAACTCTGTTGCCCGCATCATCACGTCGCCTTCTTCCATCCAACTCACCCTCACACCCGCTTGTTTGACCACTATAGGGTCGAGAGCCTTCAGTTGATCAGCCCCTCTCCTCTGGAACACTCTCCCTTAAAACACTACAACCTCAGATTCTCTTCAGACAGGCACATTCTCAATAGCTTCAACTTTTCTGCAGTATGTTGTTAGTATTTCTCATGTGTTTTTATACTGTTTTGTTGTATGCTAATTATTACACTATGTATTATTATTGTTATGATCCACCCGCTGTCTTTGAAAAAAATGCCTCTGTTTACATGTTAAAGAAATATAAATGTATTATACAATAAAACATACAATAGAAATAGAAAATATTGACAGAAATGAAAAAGTTACACAGATAATCAGCAACATCAAAAAGGGGGTTTTAATATAAACAGCGTTGTATAATTAAAGCCTGGGTTTTGATCAGAAACAATGATGAATTAAAATTAAATGAATTTAATAAACATCTTTATGGACAGTAAACAGTGAAACATTTAGCAAATCCTTGACAGTTGTTTGGTGTGTGTGTTTCAAAGTGTGTTCGCCCAGTGCACAAGCATTATATTAATATTTAATAATCCTTTCCTATATTGATACTGAAGAAAACAATATCTCAAACACATTATTGCTCAGTCCCAGGGTGCATGTACATTAACACTGTGTGTGTGTGTGTGTGTGTGTGTGTGTGTGTGTGTTTTATCAGGTGGTCTGGCTGAAGAGGTGGATGAGAAGGTGATGCATGCAGCGTTTATCCCCTTTGGAGACATCATAGACATCCAGATACCGCTCGATTATGAGACCGGTAAGAGTCACAGCTCGTACTAACTACTACTGTGTGTGTGATAGTAATGAGTGTACTGTCTCATATCATGTCATGTGACATTAAACACAGAGAGTGAAATGTAAAATGATGTTTTGAATGTGTGTGTTTCTTTTTCCAGAGAAGCACAGGGGGTTTGCTTTCATCGAGTTTGAACTGGCAGAGGTATGTAGAGACTGTAAGAGTCTGTAAGAGTCTGATATCTACCAACATATCACAGTATTCATAGCTAGACCATGAGTAATTCATTGTAAGAATCAAATCAGGACAAAGGTGCATTGTAGAAATTTAACACACACTGTTCACACCTTTTATCTTTGTGTTATCTTAAACTTCTTTTTTGTACAACCACAAACCATAAAACACACAATGTATAAGACAAAGTATGATGGAGTTCAGTTGAAGTTCGGTTGGTAAACAGTGTGGAACGTGTGGAACTGTTTTACTCTCATTATATTGTTCTGTATGAAGCAGGTTCATGGTAGACTGATATAAACATATTCAGTTATTGCACCCAGAGATCCTTTCATGTTGAATAACCATGTCCTCCATCTTCTGTAGGATGCTGCAGCAGCCATTGATAACATGGTGAGTGGATCACATTCCTGCACACACATCAGGGCAGTGACTAACAATTATTTCAATTCATCTGTTGTTTGGTCCATAAAACAGTGTTTCTCAAACCTGTAAATGATGATGTTCTCAAATGTCTTGTTTTGTCCACAAACCAAAATGATTCAGTGTGTGTATGTTACTGTGTTATTTTGAGCAAAGAATCCAGAGAATATTTGCATCTAAGAAGCTGAAAAATCAGAAACCTTGTTTTAATTCTTTAAAAAAAAAACCTCAAACCTCAAAATTATGAGAATATCTGACGATTAATTTAGTATGTTTTACTCTTGTCCTTAAGGCCGTGTTTTGATCCAAAAGATTTAACTGAAAATCAACCTTTTGAAAAAGAAGAAATGTGCTAAATATGGTTTCATTAAATATAAATTTGAGGATGACAATAAATGCGCGTAAACAAATGTATTTAATGCAGAGTCTTGGACTAAATTCACCTACAATCCAAAGAGAACATCAGAGAAAATTTGACTAAAACTAATACACATTTAGACTGAGGAATAAGCAACTTTTGTTAATGTCCATTTTTTTTTACACTTACACAGAATGAGTCTGAGCTTTTTGGACGGACGGTCCGGGTCAACATCGCCAAGCCCATGAGAATCAAAGAAGGTTCTTCTCGACCAGGTGATTATTCATGACTGCTTGAAATTGGTCAATTTAACACATTTTCTAAATGTTTATTAAAGTACTGTATACATGTATTTGTCTTGTATTAGTTTTGTTTGATTGTAAAGCAAAAACACGGGATTGTTTCAAACCAAATACAAATGTGGTTGAAAAATACTCAGAACACAAACGACATCAAAACTGTTGATGGAGGATCTAGGCTGCACCCCTCACTACACAGCGAAGCCAGCTTTAACAACAGTGTTGATAATAGCAGTGTATAGAAGTCTTGACTTTGTCTTGAGAGACTGGAGTTCTGCACTGCAACCTTTCAGGATGATTGTTCAAATTATGTCCCTCACTTTTCTTGCTTTCTACAAATGTGGGTTCACATTAGAGCTGCAACTAACGATTATATTCATAATCGATTCATCTGTCGATTATTTTCTCGATTAATCGAGTCATCGTTTGGTCCATAAAATGTCAAATGTTAAAAAATGTTGATGAGTCTTTGTCAAACGTGTAAATGATGATGTTCTCAAATGTCTTGTTTTTGTCCACAAACCAAAATGATTGACTTTTAAGGATTTCTTTGTTATTTGGAGCAAAGAAATGAAGAAGATATTCACATTTAAGAAGCTGAAACAATCATAAATCTTGTTTTAATCATGAAAAAAGCTTCAAGCTTCACTTGTGTGTAGATATATTAGTTGTGCATGGACACTTAAATCTGATTTTAATCTGATTCTTGACTGCACTTTTCCTCAGTCTGGTCGGATGATGACTGGCTGAAGAAGTTCTCAGGGAAGACGATAGAAGAAGCCGAGGCGGAGGCTGCAGGTGGAGAAACGACCAACACAGAGACGCAGGAGGTGAGAGGGTTTCTTTGTTGACTGTGTTTGTGTATTTGACGCTAACCTCATGAAGGCGTTAACACAATTTGTGTGATCTGTTTTTGCAGGCCGAGCCCCCGGCTAAAAAAGGCAGAGTTAATCCTCAGGTCTACATGGACATTAAGATCGGAAACAAGCCGGCAGGAAGGCTACGCTTCCTTCTGCGGGCTGATATTGTTCCAATGACAGCAGGTGTGAAAGATTATTATTATTTGTGTGCTATTATTAGTTTTATTTCTCTGTGCCAAACTAGAGAAAGAGACCATAAACCTCCTTTTCCTAAAATCCTTGGTAGAAAACTTCCGCTGCCTGTGTACACACGAGAAAGGCTTCGGCTTCAAAGGCAGCAGCTTCCACCGCATCATCCCTCAGTTTATGTGCCAAGGAGGCGACTTCACCAACCACAACGGCACCGGCGGCAAGTCCATCTACGGCAAGAAGTTTGACGACGAGAACTTTGTCCTGAAACACACAGCTCCAGGTGAGCGGGTCGGTCAGCGGTCAGTGGATGATGTTTTTGTTGTTTTGTGTTTTACTGTCGGTGACTGGTGGTCAAACCTCGTCTCTCGTGCTCACAGGACAGCTCTCCATGGCCAACTCCGGGGCAAACAGTAACGGCTCCCAGTTTTTCGTCACCACCGACAAAACGGACTGGCTGGACGGCAAACACGTGGTGTTTGGAGATCTGGTGGAAGGCATGGATGTGGTCCGTGCAATGGAGGTAAACGTTCAAACGATTCCATTTGTCGTAACACATAGAATAAAATGTCTCGTTCCCATGGGTTTAGATGATAGTTAAATAATTTTCTATTTCTATATAATAGAAAATTAACTAAAGTCTGTGTTACAGTGATTAATGAGTTATATTGTGATTAAAATCTTTGTTTTTGCAGGCTCAAGGGACAAAAGATGGGAAACCCAAGCAGAAAGTCATCATTTCAGACTGTGGAGAATATGTGTGAATCAGTAAAAGTAAATTTTTGTGTAAATGTGTGTGAGAGCACGAGTGTGTTCATGTGTCTTTGAACTCACGTCCTCTGCCATGTAAATATTTCAATAAACACAGTTTTTCTACATGTCATACTTTTATAAATCACATGTTGGATTACTTTTTCTTACTCTAGTTACATTTACATTTTACATTATGTGTGTGTGTGTGTGTGTATATATATATATATATATATATATATTTTGTCCTACTAATCATCCTCAAACAAATCCTTAGAACCTTTTTAGATTGTTTTCTCAATATTTGAATATGTTTGGTTAAAATAAGGAGTTTAGGGTTTTTTTGCCAAGAAAAATTTAATTCTTATAGTTAGAAGTCCAAATAACCATTTTAAATCAAGTTCTATCTGTAATCTTGATTTAGTAAAGGAATGAATTGAACTCCAAAAGCTTCTTAACTGATCACAACAATAACAAAACATCTGTATAAGTGTTCACTCCTCTGTTTAACATCTGAGAGATGGATATAGAGCAACATTTGGACATTTGCCATTGCTTATTCTACCAATTTTTTTAGTAAATTAAGTAAAGTCCCTGTTCGTTTTTACTAATGTGCAATAAAAATCTGTATTCTTTCTTTACATTATTATTATTATTATTGTTCATAATAATAATGATAATGATAATAAAACACTACAAGGTCTTGGTGGCAGAATATTGTGTTGATCTAAATCTAAACTGTTTAGAATAAAAGGGTGTGTGTGTGTGTGTGTGTGTGTGTGTGTGCGCTGGAGGAGCGGAGCAGCCACACCTGAGCAGGTCGAGAGCTCTTCACTCTTCTCAGGCAAACAACTCCACCCTCCCTCTCTCTCTCCCCCTCATTCTCTCTCTCTCTCTCTCTCTCTCACTCTGCTGTTGAGAAATCGTCAGATCATCGTCGCACAAGTTTCATCCAAATCCTGTTCCTCCACTTCGACGCTGAACCGCATCGACTGCGTACAAACTTGTGAGTATTTTAAAGTCACTTTGTTAAGTAGTTCCGAGTGTAAAAGTTAAAGTTTAAGTAAAGTGAACGTGTTTGGATTGACTCGCTTTTAGACTTTTCGCTTTTGGATATGCGTAACGCGCGTGCTTGTACACAGTAGTTTGACGCAGCGAGAGTGATTTTTTTTTATTTTTTAATCTCCGCACAAACTCGGTTGTTGTTTCCGAAAGTGTAATAAAACACCAGCGTCGCGTTTGTGCTCGTGTTAAACACACGTTTGTTTGTAAACTCGCGTGTAAAACACGTGATTTCACGCGTTACTAACGCAGATCCTTTGTTCTTTTATACTTGAACATTCTTTCATGGGAGACTTTTTGTTTTTGCTCCACGTTGACAGATTCCTGAAGTCTGCCTGTGTCGTTTCCTCTGAGAAGAGTCTGCCCTGTCTTCCATCAGCAGGAGGGGAAGACAGACTGTGAAGAAACCTCGTCATGAACTGGTCTTTCCTCCAGAGCCTCCTTAGCGGAGTCAACAAGTACTCCACAGCCTTCGGCCGAGTCTGGCTCTCCATCGTCTTCCTCTTCAGGGTCATGGTGTTTGTCGTGGCGGCGGAGAAGGTGTGGGGCGACGAGCAGAAAGACTTCAAGTGCAACACGGTTCAGCCCGGCTGCCACAACGTCTGCTACGACCACTTCTTCCCCGTGTCCCACATCCGCCTGTGGGCGCTGCAGCTCATCTTCGTCACCTGCCCGTCGCTCCTGGTGGTGATGCACGTGGCCTACCGGGACGACAGGGAGCGGAAGAACCGCGAGAAGTACGGCGAGAACTGCCGCCGCCTCTACCAAAACACGGGCAAGAAGCGCGGGGGCCTGTGGTGGACCTACGTCCTCACGCTGGTCTTCAAGATAGGCGTGGACGCCACCTTCGTCTACCTCGTCTACCACATCTACGAGGGCTACGACTTCCCGTCGCTCATCAAGTGCGAGCAGAAGCCGTGTCCCAACAAGGTGGACTGCTTCATCTCCCGGCCCACGGAGAAGAGAATCTTCACGCTCTTCATGGTGGTCACCAGCCTGCTCTGCATCCTGCTCTCGGTGTTTGAGATCGTCTACCTGATCGGCAAACGCCTGCGCGAATGCCTCACCGCCATGCACCACTCACGCAAATCCGTGACCCACACCATGTCCAGTGGGAGCAACTTGATGGAGGCGACCAGCGTGAAGCGGGGGACCACGCCGGAGACGCCGGCGCCCTCATACAGCGTCGCCATATCTTGAGAGGCGGACACAATAAGAGACACAAAGACATGAAGGAGGAAAGACGCTTCTTCTCACTCCACAGGCACGTCTGTCGGAGTCTGAACTACACTGGAGTTCGTTTTGGTCCAGAGTCAAAGACTAAATGTGTCATTGATCTGGAATGTGACCACTGTTTTTGGGATTGATGGGAAAAAGGAGTGAATTTGTGTGATGCAGGGTCAGATTTGGTCTTGATTTCATTGACATGAGTCACTGGGTGGTTTGGAGAGAAGAGTTTCCTAAACACATGTGGTCTCTGCGTAAGAGTTTCCCCTCCGCTCGAGCCCAGCCTTAAACCGCTCAGCGCAGACTCTGCTGTGTCTTTCCTCGTTGCTGTAAATGTTCTGTACTTTCTACATAATTTATGTAAGTGTGAGCGAGCTGTGTTGTATGTGTGTTTACAGGCCTCATGAAGTCTTCATGCAGTTGTTAATAATAACCTCGTAATAAGTGCAGCACGACTGCATGGAGTTGTTGATGTTTTTGATTAAAGATGATTATTTTCCACGATTGACGCACGTTTGTTTTTTCTCCACAACGTTCAGAGAAGGATTTCTTGCTCTGTGGTTTCACAGCGTTCACAGAGTCTTGTTCTGCTTCCACTTTTTCCTCATGTTTTTCTTATAAATCCCACCCTCACCACCACTTACACACATTTCTGTGTTGCTATGCAGCGGTGCCCTCATTGTTTTGGTTGATTGGTACTTAGAGAAGGGTGGAGGAGGAGGAGGAGGAGCCTCCCACTCCCCTCTGATTCATCGGCGCAGACGTGTGGAACCACCCAGTGCAGGAATTCGGAGGTCTTTACAGACCTCTGAATGGATTTATCCACTATTTACACTGCATTGTGCCAGAGGAGAGATGTAGTGAGAGTGGGGAAACAAGGATGTGCATTCAGTAACTGCCGCTGTGCAGAAGAAAGACAGAAGGCACTTCTCAAACAATCATCACCTGGCACTGGGGGTTTTTCACTGGAAACAATGTTGTATCACACCTGTGTACGTATACGTGTACGTGTGTGTGTGCAGAAATGTAACAATACCTGAAAGACTAGATGCCACAGGATGTAAAGGGAAACAGTGTGTTTGTGGACTGGAAACATTCTCCTGAGAGAATGTGAGCCTTCAAGTTTCAAGTATTAACCAAATATGTAATAATATACTTGTGCAGGCTGTAAAAATAAATAATAAGATTAAAAAAAAGCTCCAGGATGTTTGTTACTTTCATTAAGAGACCACTCCCACTTAATGGACGTTGTTATCTGTTTTTGTCCCAGCTCTCTCTCTCTCTCTCTCTGCTCTAGTACATTTCCTTCCTGTCACAGCACCAGCAGAGAAGAGTGTTCCATCTTGTTAGGACTTGTGGCCGAGGCTGAGTCATGGCGTGCATTCCTGCAGGTGTGTCAATGTAGACTGCCTGGACCAGTTCAGCATCTGCAGCCAAAAAGCTCTCTCTCTCTCTCTCTCTCTCTCTCTTCCTCCATTCCTCCCACTCTCTCTGAACACTCCTGTCCTCTATGATGTGATGTCTCTGAATGTTGCACATCAGCCGCCGCTGATACTTCTAACAAAACTCTGAGAGTTGTAACTCGGGCCTGCGAGACTTTGAGTCTCAGTGTGTGATTTGGAGACGTTTTCACAGGAGTTCACGCTCAGATCAGACAGATTCTGCGCTTGTGTAGTGACACTGGTTCGTGTCGATTGGTTTCAAAGTGGCCAAAAAGGAATCTTTGCCTTTAATACGTGATGTAAACACAGGATTCTTGTGATCTGAAAGCAGGCACCAATCTGCAAGATCTGGCAAGTTGTTGACAGTCGGCCAAGCTTTCATAATCCCCAGGCCGGAAGTCATCCGTAAACATTACTAATAATGAGACGTTTCTTTTACAAAAACATACAAATGAAATGTAGACGCGAACTTGAGTGGAGTTGTTGAGGATGAGCTTGGGACTGTTGTCTGAGTCCAGCTTTGTTTTACAAAGGAAAATGGAACACGATACATTCCTTTTTGTGGGTGTGTATAAAACAGAAAACCAGCAGGAAATTAAGCAAAGAGGAACAGAGACATAATTATGTGTTTCCTTCTTCCGTGACCTCTTCACCTTTTTCCACAGCCGACCCCATCAGAGCAGCTCAGGAAATGTGTTGCCAAACACACCTTATAGTCGAGAAAACAAAGAAAAAGGGGGCCGAGGACATGTACGGCACAAATATATTCACCTCAGGGTGTGTCTGCCTGCCTCTTACGTACAATGTACACCACCGAACACTGCGAAACAAGTTCAGACAAAGAGACGTCATCATGGAAACAAGGCACACATAGAACAACACCCCTAAAACTTGTGTCAATAAACAGTAACATACTTCTTTAGATGCCCAGATTGGCACATTCTGGCACAGCAACATAATTATATGGGTTTTATGTGTAGATTTCGTTCTCACACTGAAATTAAAACACTTGGGGAAGCGGTGCAGGGCCTCACTGTGTCTCACTGTGACCCTCATGTTTGCCAGTCCCAGTCTCAGCAGCTGGACACGGTTTATACCTGCTTTATGAAATGGAGAGGACGCGTATTTCAACTGTCTTTGAACACTTGAATGTGGCCATGAAAGAACATGAGAGAGGGAGGTGGAGAAAGAGAGGGAGGGAGAGAGAGAGAGAAAGGGGATCATCTGAGGCTCCAGTTTTTCTGCTTTAACCACACCCACGAGCGCATTTCTCAACACTGCATCCGTCTCTACCTGTCTACACGAGACGAATCTGTGCGTCCACGCACTGAAACCACGTAAAAGCGACAACAGAACCGTTGGAAATACGTGGAAATCGCGCGGCTTTTACACGACCATGGATTAAAAACGTCTCTCGGTGAGTGGAAATAACTCTTTTACATTAACTTTTTTTTTTCTTCTGAGTCTGAGATGAGATAATGTCTTCGCGAATGTCTTAGTCCGCCGCGCTCGAGCCAGTTGAAACCCAGATGTTTTTGTTCGCTCACTTCTCTTCGTCTTCATCTTCATCATCATCAGGTCAGAGTTAGTAGTTGAGTAATTTGACGGTGGTCACAGGCGAGAGACAGCTTTTTGTCGGCCACGAGCCAAACTTGGCCACGAAAACCGAAATGACGCACAGGAGCCGTGCGTAAAAGGCACAGACAGCACCCAGATTCACACGTGCAGTCGATTCAACAGATTTAAAGCAGAATGTTAATATTTTTCACTTTTAGAACATATTCCCATGAGTATATTAAGTAAATGTTTAAAACAAACAGCTTTCAAACACGATTGTTTTGCCTCGAGTTACTCAGTTTCTTTGTTAGAAGTACATAAAAGGCGGGGCTTATTTAAATGATATGCGAGAGATGTAAATGACTGCTTTAGGATTGAAACTAAACTAAACAAATAACAAAAACATGTTGAATTGTTCTTGTCACTAACAGGTTTGAAGAGAAACTGCCACGAGAGACAGAAGCATTTCTTCAGAAGATTCATCTGATTTCCAGCCAAGGACATGGACTGGAAGACCTTCCAAGCTCTTCTCAGTGGGGTGAACAAGTACTCGACAGCGTTCGGGAGAATATGGCTGTCAGTGGTGTTTGTGTTCAGGGTGATGGTGTATGTGGTGGCAGCAGAGAGAGTGTGGGGCGATGAGCAGAAGGACTTTGACTGCAACACGAAGCAGCCGGGCTGCGCCAACGTCTGCTACGACCACTACTTCCCCATCTCCCACATCCGCCTGTGGGCCCTGCAGCTCATCTTCGTCACGTGTCCCTCCTTCATGGTGGTCATGCACGTGGCGTACCGGGACGACCGCGAGCGCAAGTACAGGGCCAAGCATGGGGAGACCGTCAAGCTCTACAACAACACGGGCAAGAAGCACGGCGGCCTGTGGTGGACGTACCTGATCAGCCTCTTTGTAAAAACAGCCATCGAGGTCGTCTTCCTCTACCTGCTCCACTGGGTGTATGACAGCTTCTACCTGCCACGGCTGGTCAAGTGCGAGGTGTCGCCGTGCCCCAACCAGGTGGACTGTTACATCGGTCACCCTACCGAGAAGAAGGTCTTCACCTACTTCATGGTGGGCGCGTCGGCCCTCTGCATCGTCCTGAACATCTGCGAGATCGTTTACCTCATCTCCAAGCGCATCGCGAGGTGCACCAACAAGTTCAAGAGGCGCCATCGCAACGTGGCCGTGCATCACGACGACTACCACGACGACCCGTTCAACACGACAAACCAGCCGTTGCCAACGATCAAAGAGAAGGAGTCGCCGCAGCCCTTCAAGGGCGTCCTGCCGTCATTTCAGCCGGCCACGCTGAAACTGCACGACAAGATTCGGGCCTCGGCTCCCAACCTGTCCTCTATGTCATGATCGAAGCCAAAGCCAGGACAAATATCAGGAGCTCAGCAGTGTTTGGGCTGCAGAGCCTCAAAACAGACTCAGTTCAATGAGCCAAAAACACAGAATGTGTGAGAACCTGGAGGCTGAGTCATCCTTACTGGATTCACTCTGTGGGCCTCTGTGTCCACATCCACAGACTCTTCTGGAGAGCATGAACTTTGGTTTCCAAGTCGACTTCCACAATATTTACAAGTCATTTAGAGCCAAACTGATTTGTTGATAATTACGCGAGGTTCCATTTTTGAATACAATAGCGGTCTCTGCACCTTTTCCATCGTCACAGTTTCACCTCTGTTAGAACATACCAGCGGAGTTTCACTCCGTCTTTGTCGTGATTGGCGTTTTGACACAGGAAGGAAACAATGTCACTCACCAGCCGTAGGGAGGCAGGACACACCTGGCAGAGGTATTCACCCTCCCTGCCCGTGTGTACAGTGGTGTGTCAGGGTGCTTTTGAGTGTAAAGTGTACAGTCCACTCATCTCTTATTTAATTTACTCTCAGATCTCGGACAGTTTTGTCGTCCCAGTGATCTCAAGTTTTCTATGTATGGTAAACACAGCTGCACCGGAGCACGGAGTTATGGCTGTTATTACTTGAAGGTGTGTTAACTGGCCCAAAATGAATAAAACTAAATCACTAATATATCATCAGTTTATCCCTTTATGTTTCCCCTCTTCCACAGACTTTAAAACTCTCTCAGGTTTGTGCTGCACAGCTACGTGTTGTTGTACATATAGACCGCTGACATGCTGTACACAAACTCGCCTCACACCAACGTTGTTGACTTTAAAAATGGGGCGAAGAGGAATGCTGCTGTTCAACTGTGTTGCTGGAGCTGTAGCACAGCGGAGAAACAAACACACACACAACTCAGCCGACTGTTCCGAGTTGTCGTTCCTCCGCTGTGCACATCAGGAGGAAATGTATTTTCCCTGCACTTGTTACTGAACTTGTCATTTTTATAACTTTGAATAAATTAAATTGAACTATACTTCATGTGTTTCCACATTTTGTTTCCATTTAAAAGTAAACGTTTAGATTCATACACAGGAAGTAACAGAAAAAGCTATTTCTCTAAAGACAATACTAAGGCTCGACGAAACACTAATTTCTCACGGAGATGAATTTTCCATTGATGCCAACTCATGACTTAAAACTCTTACACTCCTCTTACACCGTCAGCGTTCACTTATTTCAAATTTCCGTGAATCATCGTGATGAGCGACTTTGTCTCCGTCATGCGTGAACGTCTCTGTTGACGAGGTTTGCAGTTGAGAATCTCAGTCTGCCTGTCGGACTCGTCGGTCGGGTTTCCCTGAGGTGCGGCGTTTTTATCTCCAATCTTTTCAGCAACGAAGTGTAAAAAAAAAAAAATCACTTAAGAGATTGTGTCGAAGATTAGCTCTCACTTAATACTACTTAATATTGTCAACAACAGCTCTGAGGATCAGATACACTTTCTTTTATGAAATGTTTATTTTTAAATTTCACAACGTAGTCGCATATGTACAGGTATATTAAAAATAAATACTTTTAACACAATTCATTCACATTTCATCAACCAGCACAATGCCCCGGGACCGTTGGAACAGAGTAATGATGAAAAATCAAAAATCAAAAACAACACTTCTGTCTTTTCAGACGTGAACAGGTAATTCATCTATTACAGGTGTATTTTCAGTCTTTGAGATTCCGTGACTTGACATAAGGAAGAAGAAAATGGGGTCAGTACCATCCACATATTAAAAAGAATAATATTCTCATTCAGGTATATGATGACAAATCAAAGTTAAAGAGGGGGGGGGGACACACACACATGTGTTACAGTTTACAGATGGCCTGTGCCACTTTGGAGTTGCTCTTCCTGTTCAGGCTCCGGCAGATGAACGCTCCGGCGGTCATTAGCTTGGTGAGGTCCACTCCCTGGTGAGTGACGAGAGGAAATCCGACATTTTAGGAGGCAACTCGCATTCACTAAATAGCTACGACAACTTTTGTTTGTCCACGAGCAAAAGAAAACGTCTAAGGTTTATTTCTTTTACTTCCATCTGAGCCGCACTGCTGCTATGTTTTGCTTTGAAAACTACCATAAACTATACATTTTTAACATGTCTAAGTACTCAATTAAATGCAAAGTAATAGTACAACAATAGTATAACAAATAGATAATAAAGAGAGCTCTATTAATGAAAACCAAGCCACTCCAAAACCTTTCTGTACACATTGTATCCTAGGCTCAACTGGAAATAAAACAAAATGTGGCTTCTCACCGTTTGAATGCCAAGTCCATGCAACATGTAGACGACATCTTCAGTTGCAACATTCCCAGAAGCACCCTGGGCATAGGGACAGCCACCCAGTCCAGCTACTGATGAATCTACCACACTGATTCCCATCTGTACAACAAAGACAACATTTCCCCTCTTTAATTCAATACTGCTCAGCTTTCTATAAATCATACCTTACACTTTATTTTTTGCGTGGCTGACCTGTAAGGCTACAAAAATATTAGCCAGGGCCTGGCCATAGGTATCGTGGCAATGCACCGCCAGAGCACTGACTGGCACCTCTTTGGTCACTGCTGCCAACATCTGAGTCATGCTACCTGGAGTCCCCACTCCGATGGTGTCACCCAGTGAGATCTCGTAGCAGCCCATAGAGTACAAACGCTTTGCTACCTGCAAGACAGAGGCAGACCTTGAGCTTACGTCTAGTAGTAAATTAGTCTTTTTTACGTATTGTAAACAGACATAAAAAAAAAAAAGAACTCACATGTGCCACTTTTTCAGGTGAAACCGTGCCTTCATACGGACATCCAAGAACACACGACACGTATCTGTGACCGCGAACAACGTGAAATATCAGACACATGCAATGATCAAACTGCCGGGGTTTAATGGTTTGTTAAGCTCGTATCCTCGTACCCTCTGACTGGCACACCGGCCTCTTTAGCTGCTTTCATAACCTCGGCGAAGCGCTGCAAACTCTCGTCCACAGAGCAGTTGATGTTCTTCTTACTGAAAAGCTCAGATGCGGCACCAAATATGGCTACCTCTGAAGCTCCCGCCTTCAGCTGTGGTATGTAAAAAGCAAAGAAAAGACAGTTTCAGGGTACGACGGTTAATCTTGAAATGTTGCTAAAATATAATAATGGACACCCACAGCAGTCTGGAATCCCTTGAGGTTGGGGGTGAGGACTGGATAAGAGACTCCGGGTTTTCTACAAATCCCCTTCATCACCTCCACCTGGTCGGCCATCTGACATTGGGCGGGAAAAAAACAAGAACAGAAACCTATTATTGTTGACAGTAAGCGCCCTTTCATTCCTACACACTGTAGTCTCTGAAGCACTTTGCATATGAATAGCTCTGGGACAACAGACTCACCTGTGGGACCCATTTTGGAGACACGAAGCTGGTGGCCTCGATGACTGGCAGTCCCGACTCTGACAACAAGTCAATCAGATTGATTTTTGTCTCGGTGGTCACGAGAGTCTGAAAGCAACAATAACAATGGGGGAGGGGAGACTTTAAAAACACTGAAAACAATATGACTCAGCCCTAGACACACAACCCAGCTGACATGAGACATGCCCTGAAGTGTTATTTAAATAGAAATAAGCATATACATGTGAATATTTACCTTCTCATTCTGAAGACCATCTCTGGGACCGACCTCCACTATTTTCACCTTCTTTGGAAGAACTGAATTAGCTGTGACTCCAGCCTACACACACACACACACACACACAGATGTAGCATTACCTGTCACAGGCTAAAGACAGTCTGTTACTACTTCGCTTACACACAACTGGATAAATAATCACACAACACGTCACTATAAGCTATAACTATAAGTTAAAGCATAACAAAGATTCAAACTCACTGCTTGGACCTTCGCTGCGGAGCTGAACGTCAGGAACTGTTGGCCCATCGCTGAACTGTAGCTGCTTCTGTTGACAAACCGCACGATGGCCGCCATGTTGGTTCAGCCTCCGTCACAGTGACACTTCTTCTCCAGGAGAACCGGTCACTTACATGAGTCTCATACATTGCAAGGGCGCCATCTACCGGCTGCAGGTGGGAACTACATGAAATTGTTGTTTGAATTCACACTCGTCTTGCTTTTTCGTTGTTATTATGCCTCACTTTTATTACATTGTATCCACGTAACTACACCACAAAGTCATAGTTTATTTAGTATGTCCTTCACAATGTGACAAAAATGTCATACTATAGTATGATATTTTTTTACTGATTTTGGACTACATACTAACCTATGACTTTTTTGACTGATTTTGGACGACATACTAACCTATGACTTTTTTGACTGATTTTGAACGACATACTAACCTATGACTTTTTTGACTGATTTTGGACGACATACTAACCTATGACTTTTTTGACTGATTTTGGATGACATACTAACCTATGACCATTTTGACTGATTTTTGACGACATGCTAACCTATGACTTTTTTGACTGATTTTGGACGACATACTATACTATGACTTTTTTGACTGATTTTGAACGACATACTAACCTATGACTTTTTTGACTGATTTTGAACGACATACTAACCTATGACTTTTTTGACTGATTTTGAACGACATACTAACCTATGACCTTTTTGACTGATTTTTGACGACATGCTAACCTATGACTTTTTTGACTGATTTTGGATGACATACTAACCTATGACTTTTTTTGACTGATTTTGAACGACATACTAACCTACGACTTTTTTTAACTGATTTTGAACGACATACTAACCTATGACTTTTTTGACTGATTTTGGATGACATACTAACCTATGACCATTTTGACTGATTTTTGACGACATGCTAACCTATGACTTTTTTGACTGATTTTGGACGACATACTATACTATGACTTTTTTGACTGATTTTTGATGACATACTAACCTATGACTTTTTTGACTCATTTTGAACAAAATACTAACTAACCTATGACTTTTTTGACTGATTTTGGACTACATACTATACTATGACTTTTTTGACAGTTTTTTTACGACATATTAACCTATGACCTTTTTGACTGATTTTGGACGACATACTATACTATGACTTTTTTGACTGATTTTTGATGACATACTAACCTATGACCTTTTTGACTGATTTTTGACGACATGCTAACCTATGACTTTTTTGTTTGATTTTTGATGACATACTAACCTATGACCTTTTTGACGGATTTTTGATGACATACTAACCTATGACTTTTTTGACTCATTTTGAACGACATACTAACCTATGACTCTTTCGACTCATTTTGAACGACTATGACTTTTTTGACTCATTTTGGACGACATACTAACCCATGACTTTTTGGATTGATTTTTGACGACATATTAACCTATGACTTTTTTGACTGATTTTTGACGACATGCTAACCTATGACTTTTTTGACTCATTTTGAACAACATACTAACCTATGACCTTTTTGACTCATTTTGGACGAGAAACTAATCTATGACTTTTTGACCGATTTTGGACGGCATACTAACCTATGACCTTTTTTGACTGATTTTGAATGACATACTAACCTGTGACTTTTTTGACGGATTTTTGATGACATACTAACCTATGACTTTTTTGACTGATTTTGGACGACATACTAACCTATGACTTTTTTGACTGATTTTGGATGACATACTAACCTACGACTTTTTTTAACTGATTTTGAACGACATACTAACCTATGACCTTTTTGACTGATTTTTGCGACATGCTAACCTATGACTTTTTTGATTGATTTTTGATGACATACTAACCTATGACCTTTTTGACGGATTTTTGATGACATACTAACCTATGACTTTTTTGACTCATTTTGAACGACGTACTAACCTAGGACTTTTTTGACTGATTTTTGATGACATACTAACCTATGACTTTTTTGACTGATTTTGAAAGACATACTAACCTATGACCTTTTTTGACTGATTTTGGACGACATACTAACCTATGACCTTTTTGACTGATTTTTGACGACATGCTAACCTATGACTTTTTTGACTGATTTTGGACGACATACTATACTATGACTTTTTTGACTGATTTTTGATGACATACTAACCTATGACTTTTTTGACTGATTTTGGATGACATACTACCCTATGACTTTTTTTAACTGATTTTGAACGACATACTAACCTATGACCTTTTTGACTGATTTTTGAAGACATGCTAACCTATGACTTTTTTGATTGATTTTTGATGACATACTAACCTATGACCTTTTTGACGGATTTTTGATGACATACTAACCTATGACTTTTTTGACTCATTTTGAACGACATACTAACCTATGACTTTTTTGACTCATTTTGAACGACATACTAACCTATGACTCTTTTGACTCATTTTGAACGACTATGACTTTTTTGACTCATTTTGGACGACATACTAACCCATGACTTTTTGGATTGATTTTTGACGACATATTAACCTATGACTTTTTTGACTCATTTTGAACGACTATGACTTTTTTGACTCATTTTGGACGACATACTAACCCATGACTTTTTGGATTGATTTTTGACGACATATTAACCTATGACTTTTTTGACTGATTTTTGACGACATGCTAACCTATGACTTTTTTGACTCATTTTGAACGACATACTAACCTATGACTCTTTCGACTCATTTTGAACGACTATGACTTTTTTGACTCATTTTGGACGACATACTAACCCATGACTTTTTGGATTGATTTTTGACGACATATTAACCTATGACTTTTTTGACTGATTTTTGACGACATGCTAACCTATGACTTTTTTGACTCATTTTGAACAACATACTAACCTATGACCTTTTTGACTCATTTTGGACGAGAAACTAATCTATGACTTTTTGACCGATTTTGGACGGCATACTAACCTATGACCTTTTTTGACTGATTTTGAATGACATACTAACCTGTGACTTTTTTGACGGATTTTTGATGACATACTAATCTATGACTTTTTTGACTGATTTTGGACGACATACTAACCTATGACTTTTTTGACTGATTTTGGATGACATACTAACCTACGACTTTTTTTAACTGATTTTGAACAACATACTAACCTATGACCTTTTTGACTGATTTTTGCGACATGCTAACCTATGACTTTTTTGATTGATTTTTGATGACATACTAACCTATGACCTTTTTGACGGATTTTTGATGACATACTAACCTATGACTTTTTTGACTCATTTTGAACGACATACTAACCTATGACTTTTTTGACTGATTTTTGATGACATACTAACCTATGACTTTTTTGACTGCTTTTGAACGACATACTAACCTATGACCTTTTTTGACTGATTTTGGACGACATACTAACCTATGACCTTTTTGACTGATTTTTGACGACATGCTAACCTATGACTTTTTTGACTGATTTTGGACGACATACTATACTATGACTTTTTTGACTGATTTTTGATGACATACTAACCTATGACTTTTTTGACTGATTTTGGATGACATACTACCCTATGACTTTTTTTAACTGATTTTGAACGACATACTAACCTATGACCTTTTTGACTGATTTTTGACGACATGCTAACCTATGACTTTTTTGATTGATTTTTGATGACATACTAACCTATGACCTTTTTGACGGATTTTTGATGACATACTAACCTATGACTTTTTTGACTCATTTTGAACGACATACTAACCTATGACTTTTTTGACTCATTTTGAACGACATACTAACCTATGACTCTTTTGACTCATTTTGAACGACATACTAACCCATGACTTTTTGGATTGATTTTTGACGACATATTAACCTATGACTTTTTTGACTGATTTTTGACGACATGCTAACCTATGACTTTTTTGACTCATTTTGAACGACATACTAACCTATGACTCTTTCGACTCATTTTGAACGACTATGACTTTTTTGACTCATTTTGGACGACATACTAACCCATGACTTTTTGGATTGATTTTTGACGACATATTAACCTATGACTTTTTTGACTGATTTTTGACGACATGCTAACCTATGACTTTTTTGACTCATTTTGAACAACATACTAACCTATGACCTTTTTGACTCATTTTGGACGAGAAACTAATCTATGACTTTTTGACAGATTTTGGACGGCATACTAACCTATGACCTTTTTTGACTGATTTTGAATGACATACTAACCTGTGACTTTTTTGACGGATTTTTGATGACATACTAATCTACGACTTTTTTTAACTGATTTTGAACAACATACTAACCTATGACTTTTTTGACTGATTTTGAACGACATACTAACCTATGACCTTTTTTGACTGATTTTGGACGACATACTAACCTATGACCTTTTTGACTGATTTTTGACGACATGCTAACCTATGACTTTTTTGACTGATTTTGGACGACATACTATACTATGACTTTTTTGACTGATTTTTGATGACATACTAACCTATGACTTTTTTGACTGATTTTGGATGACATACTACCCTTTGACTTTTTTAAACTGATTTTGAACGACATACTTACCTATGACCTTTTTGACTGATTTTTGACGACATGCTAACCTATGACTTTTTTGATTGATTTTTGATGACATACTAACCTATGACCTTTTTGACGGATTTTTGATGACATACTAACCTATGACTTTTTTGACTCATTTTGAACGACATACTAACCTATGACTTTTTTGACTCATTTTGAACGACATACTAACCTATGACTCTTTTGACTCATTTTGAACGACTATGACTTTTTTGACTCATTTTGGACGACATACTAACCCATGACTTTTTGGATTGATTTTTGACGACATATTAACCTATGACTTTTTTGACTGATTTTTGACGACATGCTAACCTATGACTTTTTTGACTCATTTTGAACAACATACTAACCTATGACCTTTTTGACTCATTTTGGACGAGAAACTAATCTATGAGTTTTTGACCGATTTTGGACGGCATACTAACCTATGACCTTTTTTGACTGATTTTGAATGACATACTAACCTGTGACTTTTTTGACTGATTTTGGACGACATACTAACCTATGACTTTTTTGACTCATTTTGAACGACATACTAACCTATGACTTTTTTGACTGATTTTGGACGACATACTATACTATGACTTTTTTAACTGATTTTTGACGAGATACTAACCTATGACTTTTTTGACTGATTTTGGAGGACATACTAACCTATGACTTTTTTGACTGATTTTGAACGACATACTAACCTATGACTTTTTTGACTGATTTTGGAGGACATACTAACCTATGACTTTTTTGACTGATTTTGAACGACATACTAACCTATGACTTTTTTCACTCATTTTTAACGACATACTAACCTATGACTTTTTTGACTGATTTTTCATGACATACTAACCTGTGACTTTTTTGACTCATTTTGGACGACATACTAACCTATGACCTTTTTGACTGATTTTGGACGACATACTATACTATGACTTTTTTGATTGATTTTGGATGACATACTAACCTATGACCTTTTTGACTGATTTTGGACCACATATGAACACTATGACCTTTTTGACTGATTTTGGAAAAAAGTCATAGGTTAGTATGTCGTCCAAAATCGGTAAATATGTCATAGTATAGCATGTCGTCCAAAATCACCAAAAAAAGTCATAGTATAATATGTCGCCCAAAATCAGTCAAAAAAGTCATAGGTTAGTATGTCGTCCAAAATCAGTCAAAAAAGTCATAGGTTAGTATGTCGTCCAAAATCAGTCAAAAAAGTCATAGGTTAGTATGTCATTCAAAATTAGTCAAAAAAGTCATAGGTTAGTATGTCGTCAAAAATCTGTCAAAAAAGTCATAGGTTAGTATGTCGTCCAAAATGACTCAAAAAAGTCATAGGTTAGCATGTCGTCCAAAATGTGTCAAAAAAGTCATAGGTTAGCATGTCGTCAAAAATCAGTCAAAAAAGTCATAGGTTAGTATGTCGTTCAAAATCAGTCAAAAAAGTCATAGGTTAATATGTCGTTCAAAATCATTCCAAAAAGTCATAGTATAGTATGTCGTCAAAAATCAGTCAAAAAAGTCATAGGTTAGTATGTCGTCAAAAATCAGTCAAAAAAGTCATAGGTTAGCATGTCGTCAAAAATGAGTCAAAAAAGTCATAGTATAGTATGTCGTCCAAAATCAGTCAAAAAAGTCATAGGTTAGTATGTCGTCCAAAATCAGTCAAAAAAGTCATAGGTTAGTATGTTGTCCAAAATCAGTCAAAAAAGTCATAGGTTAATATGTCGTCAAAAATCAATCCAAAAAGTCATGGGTTAGTATGTCGTCCAAAATGAGTCAAAAAAGTCATAGGTTAGTATGTCGTCCAAAATCTGTCAAAAAACTCATAGTTAAGTATGTCGTCCAAAATCAGTCAAAAAGGTCATAGGTTAGTATGTCGTTCAAAATGAGTCAAAAAGGTCATAGGTTCATATGTCTCAAAAAATTGGTCAAAAAAGTCATAGTATAGTATTTTGTTCAAAAATCATAGTCTTCCCTAAAGATGTCTCAGTTACCGTTGAGTGTGGGATTCGAGCCAGTGTCTACTAAAGGAGGATGGCACCCGAAAGGTAGCATGATAAACCTCTCAGCCAACTGAGATGATGGTAAACATACAATTTAATCCACACAAGAGACATAATGTTGTCCAAAATCAGTCAAAAATATTCATAGTATAGTATGTCGTCCAAAATCGGTAAATATGTCATAGTATAGCATGCCGTCCAAAATGAGTCAAAAAAGTCATAGGTTAGCATGTCGTCAAAAATCAGTCAAAAAAGTCATAGGTTAGTATGTCGTTCAAAATCAGTCAAAAAAGTCATAGGTTAATATGTCGTTCAAAATCAATCCAAAAAGTCATAGTATAGTATGTCGTCCAAAATCAGTCAAAAAAGTCATAGGTTAGTATGGCGTCCAAAATCAGTCAAAAAAGTCATAGGTTAGTATGGTGTCCAAAATGAGTCAAAAAAGTCATAGGTTAGTATGTCGTCCAAAATGAGTCAAAAAAGTCATAGGTTAGCATGTCGTCCAAAATCAGTCAAAAAAGTCATAGGTTAGCATGTCGTCAAAAATCAGTCAAAAAAATCATAGTATAGTATGTCGTCCAAAATCAGTCAAAAAAGTCATAGGTTAGTATGTCGTCCAAAATCAGTCAAAAAAGTCATAGGTTAGTATGTTGTCCAAAATCAGTCAAAAAAGTCATAGGTTAATATGTCGTCAAAAATCAATCCAAAAAGTCATGGGTTAGTATGTCGTCCAAAATGAGTCAAAAAAGTCATAGGTTAGTATGTCGTCCAAAATCTGTCAAAAAAGTCATAGTTAATCGTCCAAAATCAGTCAAAAAAGTCATAGGTTAGTATGTCGTCCAAAATCAGTCAAAAAGGTCATAGGTTAGTATGTCGTTCAAAATGAGTCAAAAAGGTCATAGGTTAATATGTCTCAAAAAATTGGTCAAAAAAGTCATAGTATAGTATTTTGTTCAAAAATCATAGTCTTCCCTAAAGATGTCTCAGTTACCGTTGAGTGTGGGATTCGAGCCAGTGTCTACTAAAGGAGGATGGCACCCGAAAGGTAGCATGATAAACCGCTCAGCCAACTGAGATGATGGTAAACATACAATTTAATCCACACAAGAGACATAATGTTGTCCAAAATCAGTCAAAAATATTCATAGTATAGTATGTCGTCCAAAATCGGTAAATATGTCATAGTATAGCATGTCGTCCAAAATCACCAAAAAAAGTCATAGTATAGTATGTCGCCCAAAATCAGTCAAAAAAGTCATAGGTTAGTATGTCGTCCAAAATCAGTCAAAAAAGTCATAGGTGAGTATGTCATTCAAAATTAGTCAAAAAAGTCATAGGTTAGTATGTCGTCAAAAATCTGTCAAAAAAGTCATAGGTTAGTATGTCGTCCAAAATCAGTCAAAAAAGTCATAGGTTAGTATGCCGTCCAAAATCAGTCAAAAAGCTCATAGGTTAGTATGTCGTCCAAAATAAGTCAAAAAAGTCATAGGTTAGTATGTCGTCCAAAATGAGTCAAAAAAGTCATAGGTTAGTATGTCGTCCAAAATAAGTCAAAAAAGTCATAGTATAGTATGTCGCCCAAAATCAGTCAAAAAAGTCATAGGTTAGTATGTCGTCCAAAATCAGTCAAAAAAGTCATAGGTTAGTATGTCGTCCAAAATAAGTCAAAAAAGTCATAGTATAGTATGTCGTCCAAAATCAGTCAAAAAAGTCATAGGTTAGTATGTCGTCCAAAATCAGTCAAAAAAGTCATAGGTTAGTATGTCGTTCAAAATCAGTCAAAAAAGTCATAGGTTAGCATGTCGTCAAAAATCTGTCAAAAAAGTCATAGTATAGTATGTCTCAAAAAATTGGTCAAAAAAGTCATAGGTTAGTATATCGTCCAAAATCAGTCAAAAAAGTCATAGGTTAGGATGTCGTTCAAAATCAGTCAAAAAAGTCATAGGTTAGTATGTCGCCCAAAATGAGTCAAAAAGTCATAGCTTAGTATGTCGTCAAAAATCAGTCAAAAAGGTCATAGGTTAGTATGTCGTCCAAAATTAGTCAAAAAAGTCATAGGTTAGTATGTAGTCCAAAATCGGTCAAAAAAGTCATAGGTAAGTATGTCGTCCAAATGAGTCAAAAAAGTCATAGGTTAGTATGTCGTCCAAAATGAGTCAAAAAGGTCATAGGTTAATATGTCGTAAAAAAACTGTCAAAAAAGTCATAGTATAGTATGTCGTCCAAAATCAGTCAAAAAAGTCATAGGTTAGTATTTTGTTCAAAATGAGTCAAAAAAGTCATAGGTTAGTATGTCGTCCAAAATGAGTCAAAAAGGTCATAGGTTAGTATGTCGTACAAAATCAGTCAAAAAAGTCATAGGTTAGTATGTCGTCCAAAATGAGTCAAAAAGAACATAGGTTAATATGTCGTCAAAAATCAGTCAAAAAAGTCATAGTATAGTATGTCGTCCAAAATCAGTCAAAAAAGTCATAGGTTAGTATGTCGTCAAAAATCAGTCAAAAAAGTCATAGGTTAGTATGTCGTCCAAAATCAGTCAAAAAAGTCATAGGTTAGTATGTCGTCCAAAATCTGTCAAAAAAGTCATAGGTTAGTATGTCGTCAAAAATCAGTCAAAAAGTCATAGGTTAGTATGTCGTCAAAAATCAGTCAAAAAAGTCATAGGTTAGTATGTCGTCCAAAATGAGTCAAAAAGAACATAGGTTAATATGTCGTCAAAAATCAGTCAAAAAAGTCATAGTTTAGTATGTCGTCCAAAATCAGTCAAAAAAGTCATAGGTTAGTATGTCGTCAAAAATCAGTCAAAAAAGTCATAGGTTAGTATGTCGTCCAAAATCAGTCAAAAAAGTCATAGGTTAGTATGTCGTCCAAAATCTGTCAAAAAAGTCATAGGTTAGTATGTCGTCAAAAATCAGTCAAAAAGTCATAGGTTAGTATGTCGTCAAAAATCAGTCAAAAAAGTCATAGGTTAGTATGTCGTCCAAAATCAGTCAAAAAGGTCATAGGTTAGTATGTCGTCCAAAATCAGTCAAAAAAGTCATAGGTTAGTATGGTGTCCAAAATGAGTCAAAAAAGTCATAGGTTAGTATGGTGTCCAAAATGAGTCAAAAAAGTCATAGGTTAGTATGTCGTCCAAAATGAGTCAAAAAAGTCATAGGTTAGAATGTCGTTCAAAATCAATCCAAAAAGTCATAGTATAGTATGTAGTCCAAAATCGGTCAAAAAAGTCATAGGTAAGTATGTCGTCCAAAATGAGTCAAAAAGGTCATAGGTTAGTATGTCGTAAAAAAAACTGTCAAAAAAGTCATAGTATAGTATGTCGTCCAAAATCAGTCAAAAAAGTCATAGGTTAATATGTCGTCAAAAATCAGTCAAAAAAGTCATAGTATAGTATGTCTCAAAAAATTGGTCAAAAAGTCATAGGTTAGGATGTCGTTCAAAATCAGTCAAAAAAGTCATAGGTTAGTATGTCGCCCAAAATGAGTCAAAAAGTCATAGGTTAGTATGTCGTCAAAAATCAGTCAAAAAGGTCATAGGTTAGTATGTCGTCCAAAATTAGTCAAAAAAGTCATAGGTTAGTATGTAGTCCAAAATCGGTCAAAAAAGTCATAGGTAAGTATGTCGTCCAAAATGAGTCAAAAAAGTCATAGGTTAGTATGTCGTCCAAAATGAGTCAAAAAGGTCATAGGTTAATATGTCGTAAAAAAACTGTCAAAAAAGTCATAGTATAGTATGTCGTCCAAAATCAGTCAAAAAAGTCATAGGTTAGTATTTTGTTCAAAATGAGTCAAAAAAGTCATAGGTTAGTATGTCGTCCAAAATGAGTCAAAAAGGTCATAGGTTAGTATGTCGTTCAAAATCAGTCAAAAAAGTCATAGGTTAGTATGTCGTCCAAAATGAGTCAAAAAGAACATAGGTTAATATGTCGTCAAAAATCAGTCAAAAAAGTCATAGTATAGTATGTCGTCCAAAATCAGTCAAAAAAGTCATAGGTTAGTATGTCGTCAAAAATCAGTCAAAAAAGTCATAGGTTAGTATGTCGTCCAAAATCAGTCAAAAAAGTCATAGGTTAGTATGTCGTCCAAAATCTGTCAAAAAAGTCATAGGTTAGTATGTCGTCAAAAATCAGTCAAAAAGTCATAGGTTAGTATGTCGTCAAAAATCAGTCAAAAAAGTCATAGGTTAGTGTGTCGTCCAAAATCAGTCAAAAAAGTCATAGGTTAGTATGGTGTCCAAAATGAGTCAAAAAAGTCATAGGTTAGTATGTCGTCCAAAATCAGTCAAAAAGGTCATAGGTTAGTATGTCGTTCAAAATCCATCCAAAAAGTCATAGGTTAGTATGTCGTCCAAAATCGGTCAAAAAAGTCATAGGTTAGTATGTCGTCCAAAATCAGTCAAAAAAGTCATAGGTTAGTATGTCGTCCAAAATGAGTCAAAAAAGTCATAGGTTAGAATGTCGTTCAAAATCAATCCAAAAAGTCATAGTATAGTATGTAGTCCAAAATCGGTCAAAAAAGTCATAGGTAAGTATGTCGTCCAAAATGAGTCAAAAAGGTCATAGGTTAATATGTCGTAAAAAAACTGTCAAAAAAGTCATAGGTTAGTATTTTGTTCAAAATGAGTCAAAAAAGTCATAGGTTAGTATGTCGGCCAAAATGAGTCAAAAAGAACATAGGTTAATATGTCGTCCAAAATCAGTCAAAAAAGTCATAGTATAGTATGTCGTCCAAAATCAGTCAAAAAAGTCATAGGCTAGTATGTCGTCAAAAATCAGTCAAAAAAGTCATAGGTTAGTATGTCGTCAAAAATCAGTCAAAAAAGTCATAGGTTAGTATGTCGTCCAAAATGAGTCAAAAAGAACATAGGTTAATATATCGTCAAAAATCAGTCAAAAAAGTCATAGTATAGTCTGTCGTCCAAAATCAGTCAAAAAAGTCATAGGCTAGTATGTCGTCAAAAATCAGTCAAAAAAGTCATAGGTTAGTATGTCGTCAAAAATCAGTCAAAAAAGTCATAGGTTAGTATGTCGTCCAAAATCAGTCAAAAAAGTCATAGGTTAGTATGTCGTCCAAAATCTGTCAAAAAAGTCATAGGTTAGTATGTCGTCCAAAATCGGTCAAAAAAGTCATAGGTTAGTATGTCGTCAAAAATCAGTCAAAAAAGTCATAGGTTAGTATGTCGTCAAAAATCAGTCAAAAAAGTCATAGGTTAGTATGTCGTCAAAAATCAGTCAAAAAAGTCATAGGTTAGTATGTCGTCCAAAATCAATCAAAAAAGTCATAGGTTAGTATGTCGTTCAAAATCCATCCAAAAAGTCATAGGTTAGTATGTCGTCCAAAATCAGTCAAAAAAGTCATAGGTTAGTGTGTCGTCAAAAATCTGTCAAAAAAGTCATAGGTTAGTATGCCGTCCAAAATCGGTCAAAAAAGTCTTACTATAGTATGTTGTCTAAAATCGGTCAAAAAGTCTTACTATAGTTTGTTGTCCAAAATCAGTCAAAAAAGTCATAGTATAATATGTTGTCAAAAATCGGTCTAAAAAGTCAAACTATAATATGTCGTCCAAAATCAGTCAAAAAGGTCATAGGTTAATATGTCATCAAAAATCAGTCAAAAAAGTCATAGTATAGTATGTCGTCTAAAATCAGTCAAAAAAGTCATAGGTTAGTATGTCGTTCAAAATGAGTCAAAAAAGTCATAGGTTAGAATGTCGTTCAAAATCAATCCAAAAAGTCATAGTATAGTATGTAGTCCAAAATCGGTCAAAAAAGTCATAGGTAAGTATGTCGTCCAAAATGAGTCAAAAAGGTCATAGGTTGATATGTCGTAAAAAAACTGTCAAAAAAGTCATAGTATAGTATGTCGTCCAAAATCAGTCAAAAAAGTCATAGGTTAGTATTTTGTTCAAAATGAGTCAAAAAAGTCATAGGTTAGTATGTCGTTCAAAATCCATCCAAAAAGTCATAGGTTAGTATGTCGTCCAAAATCAGTCAAAAAAGTCATAGGTTAGTGTGTCGTCAAAAATCTGTCAAAAAAGTCATAGGTTAGTATGCCGTCCAAAATCGGTCAAAAAAGTCTTACTATAGTATGTTGTCTAAAATCGGTCAAAAAGTCTTACTATAGTTTGTTGTCCAAAATCAGTCAAAAAAGTCATAGGTTAATATGTCATCAAAAATCTGTCAAAAAAGTCATAGTATAGTATGTCGTCTAAAATCAGTCAAAAAGGTCATGTTAATATGTCATCAAAAATCTGTCAAAAAAGTCATAGTATAGTATGTCGTCTAAAATCAGTCAAAAAAGTCATAGGTTAGTATGTCGTTCAAAATGAGTCAAAAAAGTCATAGGTTAGAATGTCGTTCAAAATCAATCCAAAAAGTCATAGTATAGTATGTAGTCCAAAATCGGTCAAAAAAGTCATAGGTAAGTATGTCGTCCAAAATGAGTCAAAAAGGTCATAGGTTAATATGTCGTAAAAAAACTGTCAAAAAAGTCATAGTATAGTATGTCGTCCAAAATCAGTCAAAAAAGTCATAGGTTAGTATTTTGTTCAAAATGAGTCAAAAAAGTCATAGGTTAGTATGTCGTCCAAAATTAGTCAAAAAGAACATAGGTTAATATGTCGTCAAAAATCAGTCAAAAAAGTCATAGGTTAGTATGTCGTCAAAAATCAGTCAAAAAAGTCATAGGCTAGTATGTCGTCAAAAATCAGTCAAAAAAGTCATAGGTTAGTATGTCGTCCAAAATCAGTCAAAAAAGTCAAAGGTTAGTATGTCGTCCAAAATCAGTCAAAAAAGTCATAGGTTAGATGGCGTCCAAAATGAGTCAAAAAAGTCATAGGTTAGTATGTCGTCCAAAATCTGTCAAAAAGGTCATAGGTTAGTATGTCGTCCAAAATCAGTCAAAAAAGTCATAGGTTAGTATGTCGTCCAAAATCAGTCAAAAAAGTCATAGGTTAGTATGTCGTCCAAAATCAGTCAAAAAAGTCATAGGTTAGTATGTCGTCCAAAATCAGTCAAAAAAGTCATAGGTTAGTATGTCGTCCAAAATCAGTCAAAAAAGTCATTCTCAACCAAGAACGGAGACCTTTATATTCCATTTCAGCTGCTTTCTAAGTGAGCAGGAACAGGGTCAATAATATATATAAATTACATTTTTTCAATTACGCAGCAGCTTGTAACCCTGAAAATAAAGTCCCGCTCAGCGTCATTGTTGTTGTTGTTGTGATGAATGAGTCAAATGCAAAATGTATAAAAATATTTTAATGTGTCAAAAAGTAAAAAAAACAAACAAATAAATTATAATTGGCTTCATATCGTAGAAAGCGCTGCAACTGTGAGACATGGAAAAGGAAACAAAAAGTCTGCAGTCAACTTTTCCTACAGGATGTGGGAAAAAAGTTGAGTCATTGTCGCTCACACTTTGTTTTGCTCAAAGTTCCAGAAAGTTCAAAGGTGTTCTTCCATGCACATGACGACGCAAACATGTTTTCAAAGAGTTATCATCGTACAACGGACGCAAAGGAAACACTCAACATGCATGCGTTCTTTATGCAGCTTAACACAAATCATTCCATTTTGTCACGATACAATTGAAAGTGAAAATTAATTTCTCAGTTGCTTTTAAACTAAGAGACAACATAAATGTGTGTATTTACATTAGTGGATTCTTTTATGCATAAATTCTGTTGCGAGGATTTCACACACACACACACACACACGCACACGCACACACACAAACACGCAAACTTTGGTCCCATTTCACTGCAGCTCCTCGTCACTGTCGTCCACCTGCTGTATGATGAGGTCGGTGCCCGAGTCCTCGGCCAGGTCGTCGTCGTCGTTTACCATCCAGCTTCTCTTGGTGTCGCCCTCCTCCTCCCCGTCCACACCCAGCAGCAGCGCCGGCTCCTCGCAGGACTCGTCCATACTGTCCATGGGGATGTTATCACAGCCCACTTCCTGGATGCACGCGGTGCACATGCGGTAGCGCCGCGTGCCCTCACACACCACATGCCCCGTCTCCTCTGTCACTTGACACTTGCACTTTCTGCACACCAGCTTCCTCGCCTGATGGATCTGAGGGGGGAAGGAAAGTGCATTCAACATCAGATGTTACTGCAGCTGTGTGCATTATCCTTGCATGGTAATCGGGCTGTATTTAAACGGCACTTTTCTAGTCTTGATGACCAACTCAAAGAAGTACCCACTGTCTCAAAATGGCTGCGGAGGTGCTCCAGGCGAGTGAAGCGTTTATTGCAGGCCTGGCAGGGGTACGGCCGCTCTCCGGTGTGACAGCGCAGGTGCCGCTTCAGGTCCGCCTTCCTCTTCACCGTGTGGGTGCAGAAGGGACATTTGAAGCGCATGCTGGGGTTGGAGTCTGCAAAGAGCAAGAGAAAATATTCACATAGTCTTATTCTTATATGTGCAATCCAACAAGAATGTAGATAAATGTAAATGAAATAGAATTAAATATTCACTCATTACTGTGGAAGGGGGAAAATAAGGTTTTTAATGTTCCTTTTGTTCTGTAACGGTTTGGGTTTATTTTGTCAGAATATATATACTGCATATATAATATTTTGTCATATCATATCATGTTTTATTTATCTCTTCGTCACGACTATGTCATATGTGTTTTGAAATGTTTTTGTACACACTAATTTAGCGAATAAAAGGGTTTAAACTAAATATTTTTTTTCATATTAAATTTTTTCTTGCTCTCTAGGGGATTGCCACAGCGGATGATTTTATTTGTCTGGAGAACCCTCCCATTTATGAGGAGTAGAGCAAGTGGGTGGAGTCAATTTAGAGTGTCCAATTAACAATGAGCAATGGGTTGATTGGGTACACCAGCCCTTGACCTGGCAGGGATTCGAACTGGCAACCCTTCAGTCACAAGACAAGTTCTCTTTCTGCTTGACAATGGGCTGTGCACCATATTTCCTGATGTTTGTAACGGTGTCTATTTATCATTTTTTACTATCTGTACTACTGTAACACTGGGACTAATTAAGGATTTGCTTATCTCACTTATCTTCTTATCTTCTAGTGTTGAAGTATGTTTTTCATTTTGTCAAAAAAAACAAAAACAGTTCTGACTCTCAAACCCACCTTTATTAAAGTGTCCAATCACACCAACGATCTGTGGTAGAGTTGCGTACAGCTCCTCTGCTTTCTCAGCCTTTTGTGTCCTTGCCTCCTGGATGTCCAGGTCCTCCTGCTGGTTGGCACGGGTGCTGTTAGACGCTTTCCTCTTGTTTCCCCCTTTCCCCCGCCGGCGCTCTGATCCTGGCAGGGTGTAAAGAGGGTCCTGCGGGTCGTGGAGGTCGTCCGGGTCTGCACCAATGAGCTCACTGACTGGGCTGCTTGGGTTTGTCTTCATGGCTGAGGCTGAAACCTCCTGGTCTGTGTCTTTCCCCATAAAGCTAGACTGGGATCTGGAGTTGTCCCTGGTCCAGAGTGCAGGTGGAGGACTGACAGAGCACGGGCCTTGATGCTGCTGCTCCGAGGACTCCTCCCCTGCTCCGCTGGTGAAGCTACAGGTCTCAGACAAGCTGAGGCAGCGCTCGCTGTCTTCATCTTTCACACTGATGTCTAAGGAGGATTTGATGAAGTTCTTGCAGTAGGTGATGACATTGTTCATCTGCAGGTAGCTGGCTGCAGACATCACCTCAATCACATTATGGCTGGACAGGTCCAGCTGGCCGGAGTAGATGAAATCCAGGATGACGGTGAAGGTCTCGGGGCTGAAGGCGTCAAAGGTGGCGTTGACGGAGTCTGATAGGCCGTCGGGCCCCTGGGACAGCAACATGCGGAAGTAGCCGCTGCTGGCAAACAGGACGTTGCGGTGGGCCCTGAAGAGCTGGCCCTCCACCAACACGCTGCAGTCACAGAACAGCTCCTGTCTGCGCTGCTGGTTGAGCTGCTTCAGCAGGTTGCTTTGGTGAGCCACTGTGATGTCAGCGGTGTTGAACCATCTCTGAGGCTGCCTGCAGGAAAACAACATGACAGCACTCTCAGAAATGTCAACGGAGATATTCAGTTTACTCCAATGTGCTTCGAACAGACTAAATAGTTTGAGAAATCTTACAGCAAATCACGCTATGAAACATTGATCTAACAGATTAAATGTGAATAATGATTAAATGTGAGTATTACTTTAATTGTAAGATTTTAACAAGATATGCCGCTTTTCCAGTACACAGTCCCGGCACGGCACGGTTCTCTTACTCCATTCCATTACTATAGTACCTCCTTAATGTGGGCTGCAATCAGTGGCCGCCAGTCTATCGACGTCACATATAGTATAATTCACTTGGAACCTCGAAAGAGCAGGTACTTAAAACAGTACCAGGTACCATCGCTAATGGAAAAGCAAAGAAAAGGGTGCAGAGTCAAGCCGTGCCGGAACTGTGTAGTGGAAAATATATAATTTAATTATAATTAAAATAATGAAATGTTACACACTGGACCATTAAGAAGCTGAAATCAAATAACATAACACTTCAAAACACTCAAAGGGATCCAAAAGATGATCAAAAAAAATGTTGATTCAAATGACTGATCGATTCATAGTCGACTAATTGATTGGTGTTTGTCAATTATCCTCCCGTCTTTGTCCACACAGTGGACCAAACACCTCTTTCGCACAGGATCCGCCTCCAGGACACTGTCTGCGCTGTGATTGGCTCAGAGAGCCTTCAATCAAAGTCTTCTCCTAATGGGCTACACCCGTCTCCAGTCAGAGAGCGTCGGGTGACAAAACCCAGTAATCATACCTGAGGGGGGGGGGATTAAATATCTGCTGTGACGAACACATCAGACCCACGAGAGGAGAGAAGCCAACAGTGTGGAAACTGACATTCAGCCCCGAGAACAGGAAGAAAGAAAGAAAGTCATGCTGCTGCAACCTCTGTTACAGTATACTTCTCCTTCTACTGTGTTAACCTATTTAGCCATCTTCCTCCTCCTCCTCCTCCCCCTGCAGACTCTGAATTACACGCTCTCATTTGTAATTATGTGATATTTTGCTCATAGCCGCAGCGCCCGGTAATAACCCACGATTCCACGACGCCCGGCCCTGCTCCTCATGTCACACACACGAAAACCCAGTGTGATATTTCGTTTCTGAGAAACCCCTCAGTTAATTCACACACACACACACACACACACACACCAGCAGCAGCAGTCGACCTAGAAAAACGACACGGGGAAAAGAGTGCTGCAGTCCTGCGAGAGAAAAGCGGGCAGCTCAGTCTGTCCTGGAGCGACGCCCACTTCAGGCTCCGGCGGCACACAATAGAAAAACAGACACAAACCTCCAGCAGCTCAGCATGCTGATAAACAAATATATTCAGGTGAGACAAAATCGCGCTAACACGCCCGTTTTCCTCCTCAACGCCGCCCCCACTTCTCGCTGGAGGTCCGGAGCGCAGCGAGCAACCGAGGAGGCTTTGCCTGCTGCTTTGCCCAAGCCCAGCGACTCCTCCGCAGGCATGAGGTGTCGCCAGCACCCGCTTACGCCCCACGCAGAGATAACCCGTGATAAAAATGCATCGATACTCACTGGTGACTCGATTCGCCCGGTGCCCGGTACAGTCGACTCGCCCCCAAGTCTGCCACCATGTCCATTTTTTTTCAATTTACTCTTTTTTTGTGCTGCTTTTTCCCCCCTCGTCCAGGGTCCAGTCAGCCACTTCCTGCTCAGCCCTAAAGACCGAAACCCGGTTAGAGCGACTGGAGCAGCGCTGTGCTGACGTGGGTGTTTATTAACTGGGTGCCCGAGGGTTCAAGGAGCCATTTAAAGCCCCAGTGCCCCGTTAAAATGTAGGTGTTTGAACAGAACACAGTGTGGTCCAGTGTTTCTAAACTCCAATTTAAATACAACATGTGGCGTTTTCTTTTGAAATATGCTATAGCATCATCATAAAGGAGCATTGTGTTATACAGGAGGGGAGGGCGTGAAATAAATACACACTCCTGTTTTTCATGTAAGAAAAATAATTTATTAATTTGAAAACAGTTATGGCTTATAAATCAATGCATTTATAGAGAAAATCATCATCATCGTCAACCTGACAAAACCTACATAGAGAAAACAGACATTTGCCCACATTTAGGGACGTCTTGATACTTTTTTTTTCATATATCCCATACTTATATCACCACCAACACCAAATCAGTCCGATATTGTCATTTACTGCCAACAAGCCGAAACAAAACATTCCAAAATCATATAATATTCCAACTGCTGAACAAATGTTCCACTGCCATAAAGAAATAAACAGCATTTAAAATGCCTTCTTTATAGTCTTTTAGTTCTTTTTCCTACACCCAATCCAGTGATTTTGACAAATATCGGACCGACAGTAAGTATCATATTAGTTCATCCCTTCCTGCAATTATTAATTAATTAAATTACTTATTTTGATTTGCTCTGTACACGTGACATCTATTACATCTGTCCTGGAGACCACTCCTCCATGTCTCTCATTGAAGTTTCTTCCTTGTCTTTTTCTTTGTTTGTGAAGGTCTTTCTTACCCTGAACCAGGTTTCTAAGGACAGAGGACGCCACTTCTTGTACAGATTGTCAAAGCCCACTGGAGGCAAACCATGATTTGTGAATTTTGGGCTACACAAATAAAACAGACTTTGATTTAAAAACAAAGATACACTTGATCCAGAGCTAATGACACATGACAAAAATGTAAAGCTTCAGTTTGTCCTGAGGTCATAACATGTTTTTTTTTTCCCTTCATGATTAGAAAAATTACTTAAAATATAATTTCACAAATGCATCAAGAGGCTTCGCTGTATCCGTTGGGGTTCATGGACTGCCAGCGCCATAGATCCTCACCTATGTATAGGGGGGGGAGGGAAACTTGATTATGGTGGAAATTTTTCCAAGAACAGACAAAAAAACACATGTAATTTTTGGAGATAGATGACATGAAATGGAAAAAAAAGGACATTTACACATTCTTTCCAGGTCTAATACAGCCTTCCAGCCAAGCTCCTTCTCAGCCAGACAGGGGTTAGCGTAGCAGGACGCGGTGTCGCCTGGTCTACGAGGCGCGATCTTATACGGGATCTACAGAGAGGATGTATTAATAATGTGAGACAAAAAACAAAAACCCAGAACAACATCAGATTGTGTGGTTACTACAAAGTCACTCCCAGGAGACTGGATACAAATAACTCACCTCTTTCCCCGCTGCCTTCTCCATGGCTTTTACAATCTGGAGCACAGAGTAGCCCTTTCCTGTTCCTAGGTTGTAAACCTACAAACACATGTGCAGTGATGTATGAATGCCAGAGCGCCAATAAATACCTCAAGGGCGCCAATGTAGGCGAAAATAAAAAAAAAGGGTCAGTTTCCCAGCATACCTTGCATCCACAGTTCTCCTTGAGCTTCTTGAGAGCTGCTATGTGTCCCGCTGACAGATCTACAACGTGAATGTAATCTCGCACACCTATCAGAGAGAGAGTGACACGTCCGTGTCTTTAAGAAATAATATTTCATGGCACGGTAAATTCTGTGCTCAGTCCATTATTTCATTACCTGTCCCATCAGGTGTGTCATAGTCATTCCCAAACACGTTGAGATAATCTCTTCTCCCAATAGCAACCTATAAAATAAATGTAAAATAAGAAATGTGCATAATAAATGATCTAGTAGAACTTGAAAACAGTGGAATATGATACTGAATTACATCTATGAAACAAAACTAAGGGTAATGGATTTTTCCCATGACGCCAAATCTGATAACTGTTCAATAATAAACAATGTACACATGTATATGTGTATTGATAGGCACTGCAGTACACTTAAGTATTTTAAATAAAACAAATATAAAGTATGAACTAAATATTAAATACATGAAACAGGCAATAAAAAAAATAAACATACTATTTTCTAATATTTATTTTTAACCTTTGGATAAAAATAGAAAAGTACTTGACAGCTTTAATTACGTTTTAAAAAAAAAAACCCAACCCGGATCCAGACACACGTGACGTTCTCCACGTTGACTGAATATATGAGCAAACATCAGATTATGAAGTCTGTTTACTTTATGAAGTCAAAGTCTAGAAGACTCCGCCTTGTGTTGGCAAAGCCACAGAAACGCCAGTGTCTAACTGTCAGTGACTAATATTCAGGCCTGCACAGGCACGACTGTGGTTTCTGTATTGTGACATTGTTTTTTTTTTTGCAGCACTTGATTCATCCTTATCATGTCATTTCTTATTTTATGTATAGTAACCACTCATCTGACGGACTCATTGATGCATCTGTGCTCAATTATTCTGATGTGTATACTACAAAGTGGTTTTCATGTCCTTCTCTCTGTATCATTTTAATACATAACTTTTTTTTTTTCCATTCGCATCCACTGCTGCTCCGCTGTAGTTGTTTTTGTAAGACAGTTCACCTACCTGTGCAACATAGGGCAGCAGGTTGTTGGGGATGCCCTGAGGGTCCTCTCCAATCAGGCCAGAGACATGGGCTCCAATTGGGTTGAAATAACGCAGCAGCACTGCATTCCAGTCCTGCTCACACAGAAGAGACAATGACACATTTTCTACATGTTTGTTTACATCTGTGAAGACCTTTCCACTTCCTACTCCATACCTTCTCTGCCAAACAGTGGTCCATGATCATCTTCTCGATGAAGTACTTGGTCTGGCCGTAGGGGTTCGTGCAGCCACCCACAGGATGCTGCTCATCGAGGGGCAGGGACTGGGGGTCTCCGTACACTGTGGCCGAGCTGCTGAAGACCAGATTGTGCACTCTGTGGGCCTGCATCACCTGTGCAGAAACACGGCACACGTGTGTACAATGAGCGGCAGGTGAGCACAGCAGACCTACAGCCCACAAACACACCGAGCAGCTCAGAGTGAAGACCGATGTGACGACACGAGAACTGACCTCAAGCAGGTTCATGGAGGCGGTGAGGTTGACTTTGTAGTAGCGCAACGGATGCGCCACCGACTCTCCGACAGCCTTCAGACCGGCAAAGTGAATCACTGCAGTAAAGGCATGCTGGAATGCAGACGCACAAATATGAATATGTTATAGAACCATTGAAAAAGCTATTTGATAACATAGGTACAGTAAGTATGAAAGCTAAGTGTGGAATTATTGGTGTATTCCTGTTCTTTTCATATTCACATAAGTCAGAAAACTGAAAGACGCTTGTCATCATTTCCCAGCTCCTCCCTCCTGATGTTGCTATACAACATCAGGAGGGAGGTGCTGATGCCACCTGTAGTCAACATGTCTCTTATTTGGGATCACTTTTGGGCATTCACCTGTAATTGCATTTTCTCTGCACCTCCCTCATGCTTCGGTTCATCAATTCTTTCTATTGATGTATTGTCTTTTTACAAGCTTGTTCCCTACATCTGTTCCAAACTACGAGAAACTCTGAAGACGGAGCGGGAGGGAGGAGGCCTCAAGTGAGAGAAACGATTGGGCCGGCCAAGTGTCGGTATAGGAAGTGCCTTAAACTCCTGGTATGCCAGATTACCAGTCCAGCCCTGGAGAACATTAAGTGCCCGACAATGACGACAGACATTTGGTGTTTGCCGCAACAGGTGACAATAAAACATCCGGCAGTCAACTGAGTAATAAATTGGTTAATCATGAATCAGATGTTATATCCTGTCTTACCTTTTTGAAGAGTTTTTCCAAGCCAGGGCGGTCCAGGAGGTCTAGTTCATGAAACTCGATACTGGTGTCCAGAAGCTTCTCTATCCTCCGTATACTCTCTGGCACGTCCCCTTCTCCTCCATTCATAACAGGATGTAACACACACACACACACACACACACACACACACACACAGAGACACACACAGACACACAAACCAGAACATGAATATGACCACACTAAACAAACACATGTTTATCATTAAAAGAGAAGGGAGCTTACCTCTTACTGCATTACTGAAGTTATCCACAACAACAGGATGAAAGCCTGCTTCAATAAGATCCAGCACACAATGACTCCCAATGTAGCCCCCTCCACCTGTGACCAGCACCTTCTCTGCCATTCTCTGACTGTAACACACAACATTTACTCAGATCTTTCGACTCAACACTTTCATACAAAATGACTTACGAGTAAAACAAGGGACACAAACACAAAACACTGTTCTCATTAGTGGTTAGATAAGGCTGTCCCTGTTGACTTTGTGGTTTCTGACATCTACAAAATCTTGATTTTGTTTGTCCGCTCTCAGGGGAAAGAATAGATCACCCCATGTTCTTCATGTCGCACGTCAGCAAACTCAGCCCTAAACCAGTCTGACTACATGATTGTTTTCCTTCTATAAACTATCACTAAATAGAAAACTATTCCATGAATGCAGGACATGCTGGTGCTGAATGATATGTAGGGTTATATGAAGCAAAACCCAGTGCACACACAAGAGGTCAAATGTCATCAATTTAGGTTTAAAACACAACCTTAATTCAATCTAGCATTGTAATCTGTGTGTGGGATTTAAAGTAGAGACTTCACAGTGAAAATTAAATGAATACATGGTGACGACTGAATCACCATTTCAATGTGGCTGGCTGATCAAAAACAAAACAAAAACGTTTTATTTCTCATTTTCCAGCCCAGCATCTTTGACAGGAAGCAAACAGCTTTAGCTTCAGGTCTATTTTGATACAAAGGTCCGACTATAAACTTTCAAAATGACACTTCCGTGAGAATAGAATTGAAGTAAAATACTTACGTGTGTATTACGCGTCTCTCTGTCAAAAAAAAGAATTGAGAAGAGGAGTAAATAAGAGACAGTAAAGACTTTAACACCAGTTCATTCACTCAAGTTTCTGTCCTCTCTATCTGACGTGTCTTCACTTCCTGTTCAACGTGGAACAGAGTTAAGCGAAACATTGTCACCCAACTTCCTGTACGCATACTTTCAAAATAATACGACAGATGTGCGCAAATTCGTAATACACCAAAAATCTATACTGTTTCGAAGTATAAAAAATAAAAAATTCATCAACGAGTAGTTTGACACCGAATTTAACAACACAAGCAGCAGGAAGACTTGGTTTATTATTGGCTCGATTCAAATTCATAACTTTTATTTTGAAGGATAAAACAAATACACCAGCTTCATGGTTCTATAAAGTCGGTCTCGTGCGACGTGATGGCCTCATACGTCATGACGGCACACGAGCTCTCTGAAAACGCCACGCCCCGGACCTTTAATACAGGGAGGTTATTGTGTGGAGTGTTTCACCTGGTACACCCGGTAGTAAAGGAAAAGTGCCACGTTACATAAAACACAACCGCCCTAACATCGACCCTAAATGTTAGCCCTCAGCCCCCAATGTGTTTCTGTCTCATTAGGACCAGGTTTAGGTTCCGATGAAGGTTACAGGTACTGACAAAGTCAGTGCTTATGCCTGAAAAAGTCCTAAAAAGGCACACACACACAATCTTTATGAGATATATAATGAGTACATAATGCTGGGTACAGAAGAGGATTAGACCCACATGGTTTTGTTTTTCCCATCAATCCATCCATCCCTCTTCTACCACTTAATCATCCACATGGGAAGCAAAAAAAAAAAAAAACACCCCAGAGATTAAGATTATACATATATAATGCTATTATTGGATGAATCTGGCAGTGTGACATGGAGCCCCAGGGGCCCCACACCCCATTTAATGAGACATTGAATGATAAAGCGCTAGACAATGGATTGAGGGATAGTGACACACCCACACACACACACACAGACAGATTTGATTAAACAAAATCCTGATATTCGCATTGTATTACAGTGAGGAAAAAAATATTAATTCCTAAGAAGCAGCTCTATGTACAGTATTCCCACACCAGATCCATCTGTACAAAACAGAAAAAAACCAAAATGCATATCCTACTAACTTCAGATCCTTAATAATACACAATACCTTTACATAAGGATAACAATGATCATATACAGTAGAATGTTGTTTTCTTTTAATTTTCTTTATTCTTTTAATAAAGTGCAGCTTGAGCAGGATTCTTTCATGCCCTGTTGGGAGGAAAAGAAAGATGAATAACATACCTGAAAAGATGAAATTTACTTGTTCCCATTTGCTGCAAATGCTGCCTCTTTGTTAGGTAAGGATGTGGAGCTGATGAAGAAATCTCAAGGAGAAAAACAACATTGCAAAATAATTCAGCAGGGGTACACGGTCATAATAACAGAACACAATCCAACCACTCAGAAGAGCACAGAGGAGAGAGGACAGAAGGAAACATTTAAAACTCAGAGGAGGACCAACATGTGACTCTTTGATAGAACACAGCAGGAAACCAGCGCTGCCATCTCTCTTATGAATTCGGTCCAGTTTGTAAGAATGTACACTCTCTGTTAGGGCCAGCTGTGTGCTTCCAGTTAGTACGTCAGGATTTGCTTGTGACTTTTTGTGCTGTTGCAGGTCAGCAGCCTGGCACAGCTGTGCTCGGGTGTCTTTATGTGTGTGAGCGTATGACTCCACTGTTTCCTCATGCCTGCCACCCCAGCACTGTGGGTGGCTGCGGCTGTGGGAGGAGGGTGAGGGCTCCAGTGCCTGCGGATTGACATGCAGGAGTTTTATGCCCACTGTGCAGAAGGCCTAGCCTGCCAGGAGAAAATACCAAAAAGGGAACACGGGGCTGAGCAGGAGCCTACATGCCTGCGCCGTGATAGGGGATCTGTGTGTGGCTCAGATGGGTGGACCTACCAAAATATTTGCCAGATGAGAGAGAGACTGCAACTGGGCAAAACACAACACGAGGAGAGGACCCTGCTACTCTGGTTACCACACTATATCTTTACATATATATGTATGATCAATCAAGAAAACAAAATGTATAGTTTTCTTAGTACGGACAACTGAGACGGGCCTAGTATTGAACCTTGTGGTGTTCCTTTCTTCTGTAGCAGCTCCGTGTGTCCTTCAAGACTGCAGGAACCATGTCCGCCTGCACAGGGAGTGACATTGGGTTTGAATGTGAGGTATCAGTGCTGAACTGGAGGAAGAAGGACGGGGTGAGAAAACCTCCTGTCAAGGACGATCCTCACATTTCTGTGCAGTTATGAAAGTACCTGGACAGTAGCTTCAGTAGCTACGCATCACAATTTTCAAATTTCAAGCACACATCCTTCGACTAAACCACGTCTTGTTGAGTGTTTTTGGTGTTTTTAGTCCAAGAAGATCTTTTTGTCTATCAGACATTTTTAATTAAAGGGACTAAATGTGTATATTTGTCAGGAGGGTAATTTAGTAACGACTCAGAAATATTAAATCATCTTTTTCACAGTTTGTTAAATATATTAATAAAGCAAGGGGGTCAATACTTTTTTTTTGTACACTGTATTACACTGCACTCACACACACACTTGAGGAGGCCCCATGCAGGGCTTTAATCATACATCTCCCACAATTCTTTGGGAAAAACCTCACAGCTGAACTTAATCACTGCACTCATACATTTCGTTACAATGACTGATTCTGAAATACTTTGTCCATTCAAATATGTTACAATATACAACACTATCTCTAAATCTGTGGCTGTCATAACATAAAAGTACAAAAACAAGGGAGACAGTTGATTCATCACAACATCATATGACATATAAAGTCCACTCCTCCCATCAAATCCACAGTAAATCATATTCATCCACAGAGGGAAAATAGAGAGTGATGGATGAGGCGAGAGGAGGTGTGACCATCCGCAGGGTCTCTTCATCTCTCTCCACCTGAGTGCCAGTTAATCCTCCCCTCATCCCCCGAGTCCCAGCAGGATACGCTGGCTCCTCCTGAATGGCAAGCTGCATTAACGCGGAGGAACTTTCCCCTGCTGTCTGTTAGTCACTGCTGATTGGAAATTACAGGCCTGTGGTGAAAACACAGCTCTCCATCTCATCATCAAATCAATTTCCAGCCTTTTCTCTCACGGTCTTCTCTTGTCTTCATTTCTTTATCTTTTTTTCTAATCCCAACTCTCCACATACTCAACTTTCACTTGCCACTGCACTCCTGCCCCTGTTCAGCTCTCTTTTTGACAGCTGAATTGACAAGAGAGATGAATAAGAGGAAGCAGAGGGGGTAGAGCTCCCTCCTGAGTGGAGCCAGAATGATGTCATGGGGGCATTTGTCCTCCTGGTGTGGAGGCTTCCCTTCCTCTGCTAATTACCTTGTACAAACTTGAATCTGATATGGCGGATATGAGGCCCAAATACAATTATTGTGGGCTAACAAAGAGATATTGAGATTCAGGGAATGAGGGAGAGGCTGCAAGTGAGATAGAATGGAAGGCACGCGCACTGCCATGCGAGCACACACACATACAGTGACCACATGTGTGTGCACACACACGCACAGACACACACTCACACACACACACAACCACTTGTCCTTCCCCTCCATTCCCTCAGATAGGCTAATGTTATTACTGGGGTAATTATCCTCATTAGTGCCAGCAGCTGTAGAGAGCCCATTGCTTGCTGTTCCAACTCCACCCTAAACCCTTTCTTCTTCACATCCATTTTGTATTCTCTCGATCTCATTCAGAGACTTTCTGTCCGTCCTTTGCACGCGACGGACGCTATCAAATATCTAATAAGCCAGAGCGACTGCTGTTCTTCTTATCTGGTCATTTTTAGATGTGCTATAATGAGCAGCGCTGCTCTAACTCAACCAGCACCTGAGAGCAGCTTCTTGTTGAGGACTGTGCATCATGTACATAACATGATGTATGTTATGTTTAGAAATATGTAAAAAAAGTACACCACACTGGTGTCAGGGTGAGTTGTTTGCCGTTTCCAGTTTCTCTGAGTTGAACAGAAGATGGCACTGTTTAGCCAAATAACCACTGCATACTTCACACAGACAGTATTTTTTTTTTTTTTTTTAAAAAAAGCCTTGGAATACTTTGACGATAGAGACTTTATTGTACTCTGAAGCCTTTTGCAAATAAGTAAAAATATAGACTTGGATATATGTAAACACAAACTGGCAGTTGCAAAACAAGATATTAAAGTTAGTAAGTGATATATTCAGTACTTGATATGAAGTGATTGCTACACGAGGAGAATCTGTTGTGAGTTTCCATCGCTTCGTCTTCTTTGGTCACTTTGTGCTTTGCAGCCTCTCAGGATCTCTGTCCCCGTTTAAATTTAAACTGCTGATAAGGTCAGATAAAAGACAAAAAAACAACATGTAATTTAAAAACCAGGACTTTGTTTTATTCTTTATAAGTATTTCCTAAAATATATCGTACACATTTTACAGAAATTTAAAACACATTTATGTTATTTACATTTCACGACCTTTCACGGCCCACCTGCAGCACCACCACAACCCACTGGGGGGCCGCGACCCACACTTTGAGAATCACTGGCCTAGTATGTTATAATCCAGTGTGTGTTAGGATTTGAACAGAGCATCTTTGTACCAACTGTTTTGGTTCCGACGGCGTGACGTCAGCTGCAGATCTGTGATCCATTAGAACCAAATCACCGCTGACCCCATAAACTGCTGCATGCTCTCACATTTGCTACTCCCGGTCTGACAGATCGCACAAGGTCTTCAGTTTTAAATTATATTCACTTTTGTTTTAAATTATATTCCCTCTGTTGTAAATAACCCCCCTCTCTAACCTATTTTATTTTCCTTATATTTTATTTGTCCGTCTCTCTCTACATGTGAGACTGACCAGAGTCAACTTTACCTGGCAATAAACCTGATTGTGATTGTGATGAAGGCTTGAGGCTCATCATGTCTTTATTTAAAACGGTCACACATGACCATTACAGGCCTTTTAACAGCTTCAAAAAGAGAGAGAGTGCCTTGAAGTTTTTCTTTGACTTTGTTTCGACATGTTTCCCATTCAAAGAGCACCTCTTACTGAACCTAATGTGAGTCCAAAAAGCACTTTGCCTCCAAGGGCTTTAAATGCCGTACAGCGAGTGACACCCTCTCTGTCCTTAGACCCTCACATTGGGGGGGGGGGGGGGGGGCACTCCACTAAAACACTTGTACAGAAACTCCAGGAAGAGCCACAGAGCAGGGATCAGAATCAAGTTCAGCAGATTACAAACAAAACATCACATTTACCACCTGGATATTCTTTTAAAAACAGGATAAGAGATGATTACGCTCCCCTCTCATCTGTTAATTTATCTGTCTTTATTCTCTCCACATTCCTCTTGAGTAGGAATTTATTTTATGTGTACAGAATAATAAAAAAAAATGTGCGGTTATTATCCGATCCTCCAGAGTGCAACGACATTTTCCACCCAGTGGTAAATGGAGATGAAATTGTTTGGATAATTGAAGGTGCAGCCTGCGTCTAACGTCTTGGTGTTTATTTGTATGAAAAACACCTGAAACGAGTCCCTGCACGTGTTTTTTTTTTTAACTTTATGCCATGAACACATCTTAACTCACGCGTATTATGGGATCAACAACTGAAACAGGCAGCTTTACACGCCGCATCCATCCCCACTCTTTCAAATTGCCTCCTGTTTTATTGCCAGAGGCTACAGTGGTGACAGTAGGTAACCTGTACGGCACTAAGCTCCACATCAGGCGCTAAATGTCATGCATAGCCTGTTTTTATTGGCTGATATGGCCTGTTGTGCCCTTCTCCTTTTCCTGGAAGCCATTGTTTAAGAGGCGGCTGTTAATGCTGCTGACCAGATGGGCCCCTTTTTCCACGCCGCTCTGGCTCAGGCTGTTTACCATGCAGTGGGATGTGGATAACAGGTGAAGCTCGTCAGCCAATCAGAGCGCCGCAGATGCCAGTAAACCTTTATTTTATATCAGGAATCAAAGTAGATTCTTGACAATAGATATTTAAATATGACTATTATCCGAGGCAGTTATGAAAGAGTAGCATCCGCGCTCTCTTTGCCTCTCTGAGAGTTTGTTCGTGTAGCTAATATTTCTAGAAAACAAATTACTCAGTCATTTCATGTTCCTTCCACAAAATCTGGACAGCATTTCCCGCAAAATGTTCTCTCATCCCTTGTGTGTGACAAAATGTTTCCAGCATTAGCTGAGCAAACAGAGAACATTCCTTTCCATTTCCAACGCAGGCCGTTCTCGAATTACTGCAATTTGGTATCATGGCAACAGAAAAGGTATAAGGCCGGGCCTGGGATCACTGATGAGTCGTCTTTTAAAGCTCTGAATCAATCTGCTGTGCTGGATGACCTGTGCCAGTGTGCATGTATGGATTAGTTTGGCTGGAGCACCTGTCCCCGCTCTGTAAACACCAGATCAGGTTACCGGCTACACATTCACCTGGACGACACTGAATTCTGCGATTGACAATCCAGCAGCTTTTGTTCTCTGCTGCCCTTTAAAATACGAAGGTTGATTTCATGACTGAGTAACAATATGCATGTGTTAGGTATAAAAACCCCATTTATTTCTACCTTTATTTTCTAAAAAAACAGACGAAGGAGAGTAGCTGCTATGGGTCAAAACACGTAGATAAAAATGGGTTTTTATTGAAAATAAGTGCACTAGTGTTATCAAAATTCACAATAATACCCTGAGTCCTAAAAATATAAGTGGAATTTCTAAAGAAAGGCAAGTGTAAACTCCTTTAGTTATTTATGGATCAACACTCAACAGTCCACATGTGCTCTGATCAAGACTTTCTAGTCTCTCTTGTTAACGATTATTACTGAGAACTTTGATTAAAGTGTATTTTCTGATTTAAAAATGAATCACAATAAGGCCTCTCAGGTTGATTACAGAGTTAAGCTGCCATCATGGCCCAGAGAGGCACAAATAAGGCTGGGCTTAATGTTCTTTCAAGGACAGCTTGTATGTAACATCAACCCTGAAGCTCAGAGTGAACAGTCTCTCTGAAGTTTGCTCCCGAGTGCTGAGATTTAAAGATTACAGTATTTCCCTTTAAATATGTGTCTGGGGGCAGCGTGATGTTTTGAAGGTGAAGTGGGACATCAACTAGATCAATCTATCAAGCATAACTAAAGCTGTTAGTCTCATAAGTGGCTGAATTCTCCTCTTAGTTTTTAGAGGAATATCAGGAGAATCATAGAAATCATAGAATCATCCACCATTAAATGTCTGGTGTGTAAAATTATGAAAGGATTATTGAGCGCACAATTCCAAAATCTGCCTACACGTTCAACTCCACTCATCACTGACTCCAGAGGTTCCTGATCATCAAAAATCTGTTACCCTCACACACACTAACAGATCTCTGTGTCAGCTCGTCCCCAACTGTGAATTGTGGGTAAATTCTGACTTTACATGTCACTGATTCTCACACACTAGCCCTTTAACTTTTGCTTGAACACTTCCCGCTCAAATGCGACCTCGCATGCGTCCTCGCATGCGTCCTGACTGCGATGCTACAGTCACTGTCAACTCCATTATTAACCTGATGATGAAATGATTAGCTAGCAACCTTTATGCCACCTACGCCGCTGAGCGGGTGATGGATGGGTTAAGTGATAGACTCAGGCGGTTTGGTTTGGGAGGCTTTGTCCTGGATCTCTGACACCTTCTATCTTGTGATCCACACAGCCCCCCCCCCCCCGACCCCCCCCCCCCCCCCCCCTCCTGTGTCCCACCCCCAAATCCACCCCTGTTACCCCCACCAGCTGCTTCTGACCCCTCTTCATAGCCCTGCCTCTGCTTGCCATGTGCTGGGAGTCAAAAGGTTCCCACCTATCGCTCATCAAAATGGAACCCCACCATCTCCTGCCCCGTGCACTAAATCACAATCAATTGCTGGGCAGACAGAGATGGATTGGAATGTCCACGACCCTGTACCTTTCGGGGAGGGGGGGGGGGGGCTCGCCCTCCAAAGAGCTGCTGTCACTGACAAATAATAGTAGTGATTCTAAGGGGATTGAGCGGGTCAAGTCTGCTGCCCCTGGTAGGAAGTCGTCACAAAGCATCGGAGGGAAATTCCTTTCTCTTTAGGAACAACAGTCACAATGTCTGACAGCATGTCTGACAGAAGCGTGTGTGTGTGTGTGTGTGTGTGTGTGACGGGAGAAGAAAAAAGACTTTAGAATGAAATATAAATGCATCTAAATGTAATTCCCTACACATTAATGCATCAGCGGTGTGGGTGAAATATTCTGATGAGGCTAAACTGGTGGAATACCAATGTGTCGGCTCATCAAAGAGCACAGAATACACCAATCAGGCCTCACATGGAAATGAGGAAGTGTCTTTAATGTTGTAGATAATCAGTGGATCTCTGTGAATAACTTATTTTGTAGGTTCTGCTACTTTTTTACATCTTAAAAGTCCAGTGTGACATTTAACAGAGTATAAAGTGTAGAACCCATTTACTTTTAACATTTTATGTACTAAAGACAAGGGCCACGCTTTACACTTTTATTTTACAGATTCCCGAATGGACAAACCAGCGTTTCACATTTTAAAGAGAGAAAAACAAAGTAATTATAATTTAAAATGACACACTAGACCTTTAATATCTAGAGTATTTTAGAAATAACAGATTCACCACAATCAGAAAACCAACTAGTTTTGATGCCGCAGCTGATTAAAAACTTTTGTCACAAAAAAGCATCAAATCTAAATTTAAAACAGTGAAAAATGAAAGCTGTGGTGCAAGTGGTGACTATTTTGACTTTTGAAAACTGGTTGGTGGTAAACTTTGTTGAATAATAACATACACCTTAAACTATTCTCTCCAACCCAATGAATCAAACCTTCACATACTTTTATATAAATGTATAAAAGCTGCCTTGCACTGGTGCAGTCTCCCCGCCTCCCCCTCTATCTCCACTCCAAATAACCCAGTGTTGACATTCTGCCACGCGTCATCATGTGTATTTCAAGAGTCGCTGTTTAGTGCCTCCTGATTTACTTCACAACAGACTGAGTGATTGCATCATTCACATGAGCCCCGGCGACAAATATCATTCAAATATGGAAAAGTCTCCCCGGTGCCATAACATGATGATTGGGAGTGAAAGATCTTATTCTGCATTCAAAGCCAAAGGCTCAAGGAGGATCATTCACATGTAGATGTGTCCTTCTGGAAGTACCTCGACTATACAATTTCCATTTAGATGTGGTGTATACACAAATAAAGAAAGGACATCGGGTTCTTCATTTGATTAACTAATCACAGTCTTTGTAATTCCACTCTGAGACCTTGAAGGGCAATGGCGGTCTGTGCACTCTGATTAGCCTATTGCTGCCGCGACGGCAAATCAGTTCAAGTAACTCAACTCCATACACGACACAGTGGCTGTGATTAAACAAGCGATTAAGACATAGAGAGTTTCTGTCTCTTTAATCCCTTTTCCCATTGTCTAAATAGATAGCCACAGCATATTCCCTGATCAGCAATAACTGAACACCACAAGCATTGGAGTGGGAGGTGATTAGGGTCTTAAAGCTCCCTGGAGTGTGGCTGCAGGTTGTTTGTGATTAGCTCAAATTTAAAGCTACATTCTGTTCTTATTGCCTCTTTCTTGCTGGAGCAGGGAATTCATTATCTGATGTTTAAGCTGCAGGAAAAAAGAAAGAGACTCTCTCACACACACACACACACACACACACACACACACACAGCTCTAGAACAGATGTAATATCTTTAAAGTGAGAATGGAATTATCCACGTTTGTGGATCCACAGCTGCCAGTTTGTCAACATGTTGACAAAAACCCAAACAAAACACTCCTCAGCCTCACGACTCCAGCCTCAAAGTGCTTTAACCCTTTTGCCACTCGTCTGCGAGGCCTCTTCATGCCGTGGTTTGTGTGTGTGTGTGTGTGTGTGTGTCATCTGAAGGCTGCATAGAAAACTCTACAGCTCTTCCCCGTGACTGATCTCTTTTGATAAAGCTCATTATGCAAACTATTCCCAACTCCTGCTGCATAATTAGTGCTTAATTAATTTGAGTGAAATCTTTCATCTGTCTGTGTCCAGCCAGCTCCTTCCTTCCATTTACAACATGATATTAATTTTGGAGGGGGGGGGACGCTGGCCCGGCTGATGAAAAGGCTGATATCATTAATCAAGTACTGTATCCTTTTTCTTGCTTTTCTGCAGGAATAATAATAAGGGTGATGAGCAGAGTCTGATTAACCCTATTATGCTCCCTAATTAGGGTGATCATTTAATAATCAGGGAAGCAGCACAATTACAAGAGAATGCAAATTACAGCACCTAATGAAGAGGGCGCCAATTCTGGGGAATTCTCTGTTTTGAAAAAGTGACATTCCAAAATCAAAGGTCAAGAAACGGCGCCTCTCTAAATGCACACGCGCTAATGATGATGCACTCACATAGTTGAGCCCAAAATGTCTCAAATGCTTTATACATTTCTGAGAGTCTCGTACGTCTCTGTGGAGAGGAGACCACATCGAGTTACCACAACCGACCCCGAAATCAAACACACATATATAAGCTTCTTAGTTTAGCTCACAATCAGAACCTCTATTTATATTAATCCATTCATTTTAAATGGATTTATCTGTCAAAATACTCATGTATTAAAACAGTTTAATGTTTTTTTGGCTCGTCGGTTTTACGTCAATATGATATTTTAGTGTGGAATAGCAAAATATTATGTGCTATGCAGGTTTCACTGTGATGGTTAAATGTCTCGTTGCAGGGAGATTAGGTTCTGTCTCCACTCGCCTTACTGTCTGTTAGCAGAAAACCAGCCTTGCAAGATCAGGACCTGAAGTCCTCAGAATCAAGAGGTCTCGCGAAGTTGGGAGACTCGCGAGAAACACACAAACGCTAGCCTAGGTATTGACTATAAGCTCAAGTCAGCGATTGCGTTATTTTAGACGTTCATTAGAACAGAGCCGGCAAAAAAAGAAGCAGAGAAAACCTGACAGAGCGACAGGTAAACATACGAGTAAACATTGGCATTTGTCGTATGGCGAGAACTGTAGTTCAGTAGTCATGTCATAATAATATGCACTCCCAAACTGTAGGATTAAAATTCCCTGAGGAAAATCAGTGCAATTTCATTTACACGCGTGCATCACAACGTCGTACAGATCCCAGTGGATCTACAGGGGCACGAAACATTCAGTCACAGGAATCTAGAACTGAGTATTATTTGTGTGTTCTGCACAGTCTGAGGCAGCTGCAGGGCAGACGTTCAGTACCATGGACAGCAACCAGCGTTGTTAGGAGGGAGACAAAATCTATTGACGAAATCTAACGCTGTGGATAATTATTTTTAAAAAAAAAAGAAAAAAGAAGAAGAAACACGAGACAGTTGGACTATTTAACACGTGTTTGTATGAATAAGTGAGATAAGCTGACGAAGGATACGGCCCATTAGGTCTGCGCGGTCCATCGTTCATGCTCCTAAATGATACAACTGCTGTCTGCAATTTCATCAAGATAATGGTGACCTCATAGATGGAGCCTTTGAGCAATGGCCCTGATTTCATTTTTCTTACACGGACTCATTATCAGTATCATTACAATCTGCAGGAGGAGCCGAGGACGGAGCTTTCTTTGGTTTTGTCTGTTGTTGTGAGAAATGTACGACTGAGCCAAATGCCCGTCAGTGAGATCCTTTAGGCCGGCTGCTCATGCTGCAGCTTGTGTGTATACATATGTGTGTGTCTCTTCCACTTCTTTGTATCCTGAGGAGTGTGTGTGTGTGTGTGTGTGTGTGCGTCTCCATGAATGTACCTCAATTTACTCCCCTTCACCCCCATAGTGCAGCTGTGCCTCGGAGAACTCTTGTGAAGTAATTGAATGAGCCGGGGCAGGGGGAAACCTGTGGCAGCGAATGTGGAGCCCGCTGGCCTTATTATCTGTAATACAGCAGCCGCTCTGTCTGCGCGCTCTCATCCACTCATGAATACAGAAATGAATGTGCTGCACGTCAGAGGTGAACGCAGAGGAGGGGGAGGGGGGCACTACAGGCCAGAGCCCGTTTTAATCAGCTCGCAGATAGAACAATCACTTTATCCACCTCTGCAGCTCAGAGGTGAATTAGTGTTTAACATTCCAGGGCATGCCTCCTGACGGGGGGACTCCACCCCAAACAACCGCTGGACTGCAAAGATTATCGAGAGACACTCGGATGCTTTTGATGAGTAAATTAGAGCGAAACACGGCCCCTGAGACTCCGGCGACTGTTATTAGACCTCTTCTAATAAGAGTCACGTTACAGGAAAACAAAACCTGCCATAATCCATTTTAATCCCTCGCACGTTATCATTTGCATTTATTGTTTTTTTTTTTTTTGTCAGTTTCATGTGCAGACATGTGGGCGGGGACAGAGGGGAAAAAGGACACCTGTACCATTAAAGGCATGTCATATATCTTGTTAATGTAATGTAATGCACTCACATCTATAATCTATGTAAATGATTTCTTTCCATTCAAGCTAAATGGGCTTCTTCGTTTGCTTTGATGACGATGTCATCAAAAGGCGACGATCTTAACTAAACGAGTATCTCTCACTGTAAAGTGCAAAAGGACAACCATGAAAAAAAGGTTCCCATGATGCAACACTGTGTCCCAATGTCATCAATCCTAGGTCTTGTGTTATTGTTTTGATTGAGAGATTGAGAGACCCCTAGTGGTGGAAAACACATACTATGACTTTAACTGAAAATATAGAAAATAAATAAATAAATAAATAAAATAATAAAAATAACCTTACATTTGTGCATTAGGGTATATAGATCTAACTTATGTACGGTGATCAGAAAATAACCTTTACTAATGTTCAGCTAAAGTAGTTTTGTGTTCAATTTAGACATATACATATATATATATATATATACTGTATATATATATATATATATATATATATATATAAATACTTACATATACTTATTTTTGCAGCAGCAGAATCAACCACAGTTCCACACGTACATACATGCAGCCCAGAGACCGGTTTACTCGGTCCAACTCCCTCCACTGAACATTTTCAAAAATAACATTTAAAAAAAAAAAGCACAAAAGCATACGTCCTTGTCTTCATTGAGTCATCAGCATCATTGTCAAAAGTACACACGACATCAGGGACATTCCCCCGTCAACACTGACGTCCATTAGTCTAAAGCTCAGAGCTCCACCACCACTTTACCCAGCGTTTCACAGTCACCTGCTCTCCTGGGCATCGTTTCTAAAGTACACTTTAAAAGTCTAGACAGTGACCTCTGATTCTCTCATGGCCAAACAGTACTACAGTCTAACTTCTGTTCCGCTAAACACTTTACTACTGTTGCTCCTTACAAGTGCCGTTTCACTGCCGCACATGGACGTCTACACTACAGTTTCCCACGTAGTTGAAAGAAAGAAAGAAAGAAAGAAAGAAAGAAAGAAAGTTCACCTGTGGCTTTGAAATCACGAGAAAACTCACCCTCATGTGTCAAAACTAAAGGCTTAAGTTCTTATTTCAAAACTTCAGATTGTTTGGTCTCTACTGTTTTTTATTCTCTTCTATTATCTTTCTCTGTATACATGGAAAACTGAGAACTGCAGATACTTGGACACATTAAACACAAAGTTTTTCTCATATTTGAAAAATAACACAAACTATAGGTCAATAAATATCCGTTTAATCTGTAGTAACAGGGCTTAGAAATCTGAGACTCTGCACACACTACTGTAAACAAATGTAACCTCTGACTTAGATGTAAGCACATGAACGGGGAGATTGTAAATCCAGCGCAGAAGAAGAAAATGTAGCCGTCACGGAGCAGAGTTTGTTTTTTTATATCTCTGTGGAAACTGTTTACGTGTGTTTCATCTGAACTGTATTTAGAAACCAATCACTTCATTAAACTCTGGCACTTTTGTTCTCCCGTGTCATTGTTCTCCTGTCGGTCTCCTGCCTGCCGCTCAGTTTTCGGGGACAAAGCTGTGCTGTGTCCACAGCCGGCCTGATTAAATCTGGGTCCCTCGCTGGCTCTCTCCATGGTGCTGAAAGAGCCCTCTATCAGATTACACTCAGCCAGAATAGGACCTGGGCTAATCAATTGCATTAACTGATTGACAATGCATTGGAGGTGGCCATGTAGTGAGCACCAATTACAGTCGTGTCCTACTGCACTTTCAAATTGGCTCGGGTTTGGCACGGCACACAGAGCCAATCAATCATCTCAGACGTTTACATGTGTATTTATATATCTGTGTGTGTGTGTGTGTGTGAATAATCTAATCCAACTGTCCCACGGCTCCCACGGTAACCATGGTTAATGTTTAGATGTGAGTGACTGAAGAAATAATAAATGCCAAAATATCTGCTTAGATGTAACATCAGTCATCGAGCAGTGAAATGATTTGAAATGCACAGTGGGTTTGTCTGCACAGGCTCAGGTCCTGTTTCTATGGCAGCGGTTCCCAAAGTGTGGGCCACGGCCCACTGGTGGGCTGTGGGGGTACTGCAGCTGGGCCTCAGACAGAGCTTTACAAATTCTCCCATTTACCAAATAAATGTGTTCTGATGTTAAATAACAAAAATATATTAAAATAAACCTAATTAAATTGGAATAGAAATTAGACAATTGTTCATTTATGATGCTAATAACAGGGAAAAAGTTTAATTTATTTTTCAGTGCTATGTGATTACTTCTCATCTTCAAAATCTGGGCCTCAAAACTATGAAACACTGAAATTTGGATGCTCTGGTCTGTGGCATCTGCTCTAAGGTTGAGTTTGACTAAATTATTTACAGGTTTGCCTCAATATCACCCAGCCATGAGGTAAATCAGGACCCATTTACAGTAGTTTACACAGCTCAGGGACGACTACAACACTACGACAATTATTCAGTCATCTGAGGAAAGTTTCCCACTTGAGTCAGGCTGTATTCTTGTGAGGCACCGTCGTCTCTCTCAGGACACAGACTTGATAAATCAAACCTTGATCCTCAGTCTAAACTCAAACTTAAAATCATGTCTCTTTAAATGAATTTAAAAACAAGGAATTAGTTGCCACCAGTGACAGCTGCATGGTACCTGCAATAAGTGCTTGTCCCATTGTTATGAAATTGGGACTGCTGCTGCTGCTGCTGCTGCCACTGCTGCTGCTGCTCTCTGGCCCTCTGAGCTCAGTCTCACTTATAAAAGAGATTTTAAAGTCAGACTTTCCACTGATATAAAGGTTTAATGGGCTATTTTGACACATTTCAGCAGGAAAAACACTGAAAATGTTGTTTAAAATCATATCTGAGCATAATATGTGTAAGAATGAAAACATCCTTTATTGTGGGGGTGGGGGAGGGAGTGGAGTGTGGTGGGGTGGCGAGGTCAAGAGGTCAGTTCATGTATGGCTGCAGGGTAAAAAAGTGTTGTTCAGTGTGGAGATGCTGTAGCTCCTCTGTTCACTCCATGCAGAAGAAAGAGCTGTTCTTTATTTCATTATTAACACCTGCGACTTTTCTACTGTGACCTGCTGCTGTGGAAATGGATCCACCAAACACTCAGGAGCCACAAGTTAAAATAAAACTATTCTTTTACACCAGTTTGGACACCATTCATAGACAAATAAAGAAGTACTGTAAAGAAAGACCTCTAAAAACAACACATATTCAAATATTGTCCTTAATCTAAACGAGTACATTGACAGCGTGGAGCCTGAAGGCAGCAGCACAACAGATTTAAAGAGCCGCAGCTTGTGATAAGGTGGTTTTTGGAGGATGTGCATTAGGCTGCAGCTGCAGCTGTATGCTAATGAGGCGCCTGTGCTCAGTGCGCACAGTGCAACACACGCCACTGAGCAAACACGCGCGTGCGTCCGCGCGCGCGACCAAGGCCGACACACAACACAGCACAACCACAACACAGCGGCCCACGCGCCTCACTGACACGATCACGCGGGGCAAAGAGGAACTCGTTAAAATGCCATCAAAGCTCGTTCTCCCAACTAACCACGACTAATAGACGCGCGCGGCGTGGAAGCACAAAGTGTGGCGACGTGACGCAGAAAAACACGAGCAATCTGGTGATTTATTATGTTTTAAAACACACACACACACAGTAGTAATTCTAGGAGAATAAAGTTTGTAGAGTAATTGGTTTTTGGTTAGAATTAAAACATGAAGCACTTTTCTGTTTAGTTTAGCCACCTTACAAACTTTAAATTAAGCGTGACATTTAAACTCCACCAACCAAAAATACCTGCGCGCGTGTGTGTATGTGTGTGTGTGTGTGTGTGTTGTCAGGCAGGTGAGAAGACACCGGGACACTGAGGCCTGTTATGAAAGGAAGGCACAGGCCTGCGGCTCAGCTCCCCCGATTGTGTAATTATTTGACTTGGTCATACTGCAGCTTTATGCAAATGAGGGGAACAATGTACGACGATGGAGATTAATTCCTCCCTGGTCTGCGGACTGAAAAGAGAAAGAATGCTCTCTCTGCCAAGTGGAGCACTGCAGCCTACATCTATAATCTTTACAACAAAAACAACAACCTGTGAAGTATGTAAAGAAACTGTAGGGAAGCTGGTGAAGAAGAAAAGACACAAAAGACTAAAAAAGTTCTTTGTTGTTGGAGTTTTTTTTTTTTTTTTAGACATCTTTAAATCTCAGAACTAAAAAAAAATATATAGTAAAAATAAATAAATAACCGGTTAAATGTTTTTACTTTTGGTGATGTGTGCAGTTTCTCTGCGGCCTTCTTCCTTCTTTGTGTGCAGCACTGATTCCGCCCAGCACGCGCCGAGCTGTGGGCCAGATTGGCCCCGAGTCCCGTTTCACAGTTAAGAGGTCAATTTGCCTTTCAAACAGAAAAAAAGAGAAAAAAAGAAGAAAAGACAGGCATATCCAAGCACGGGCAGACGTGGCCATTGTGCACAAAGAGCAGAGGGCCTTTCTTATTACTTATGTATGCAGCGAGATGTCTGATTTATATGTCGCGTTAAAGTACCGAGACAGACACGTGCCCTAAAATAAAGACGCGCTCCCTCTATTGGTGTTTATTTAAGGCATAATAAACCAAAGGTCTATAAAAAGGTGAGGTATAAACTTTGTGCGTAAAAAGGGCCGTGCGTTATTAAAGTGGAAATAAATAAGCAGCTGTTGGTGTGTGAGTGAGTCTGAGGAGAGGCTGCACACACACACACACACACACACACACACTCAACAGCAGCATCAACTAAAGCGTTTCAGTTTTTTATTTCGAACCAAACTCGTCTTAATTCTAAGATGTGATGATTGTGGCGGTGACAGACGTTTCCTCTTGGCAGCTCGGGGCCCCCCACAGGAGAGCCACAAAGCCGTGGCACGTGTGCATTTGTATAAGGGCCCATCAGACCGTAAAAGGAGGAGGGCCCCGGCGTGTGCCTGAGCAGGGGAGGGGCCGAGCGCACACATTAATGTAATAAACCGCCGGTACATCTGCTAAGCTATCTGCACATCCTCCAACGAAATCCACCAAAGCCAGACTCTGAGCCCTCCCACAATCAAATCCACTGGGGTCTTGGTTTCATCCGATTGGTCAGGGATGCAGCGACAGGGGGGGCGAGAACAATAGCATCATTCCGGCATAAAAAGAGTGGAGCTATGCCTTGGAGACGAAAACATTTCAGCAACAGAAGGATCAATATACTGGGGAGATAAAGTCCCACAAGCTTCTAGTGTTTGCCATATTTTTAACCAACCTGGATACTCGAGACTTCGCCCTCCTCCCCGAAGTGCCTTTCAGCCGCCACTTGCCAACATGCCCAAAGGATTCCTGGTAAAAAGAAACAAGAAATCTGCACATGTTTCCTACAGGACTCGGTCAGATGAAGATGACCTCCAGGAGCCACCCACCCCAGCTGCCTTACCGAGTCATGCGGACCCCTCCCTGCCCATGTCCTTCGCGTCCAGTCCGGAGCGCGCCGCAGCATCGCCAGATTTCAGAGCAGCTGACTTTCCGGTGCCAAGACTGGAGAAGCCGGCGCAGTTCGGCAACCCGGAGGCGGTGTGCCAAGCCCTGTACAGCCCCACCCGGCCCATCAGCAAGGAGCACGACAGAGGATATTTTGAGCGAAGTTTCAATCTGGGCTCGCCTATTTCTGCCGAGTCATTCCCGACACCTGCCTCCCTCTCCGGCCTGGACCATCTCCTCTACGCCCCGGTCGACCTGAAAATCGGTACCAGCAACAGCAGCCGCAGCGGCACCACCACCACCACCAGCAGCAGCTCCAGCAGCAGCAGCACCAGCCTCCCGGCACCGAGCAACCGGTTCGGCACTAAAAGACCCGCAGTTGACGGCGCAGAGCGCAAACCTAAACCCGCCGCCAAGAAACCCAAAGCCATCAGAAAACTCAACTTTGAAGACGAGATGACGACTTCTCCCGTGCTCGGTCTCAAAATCAAAGAGGGGCCGCTGGAGATGAAGCCGAGGGCGCCGTCCTCCGCGGGGAACAAGCCTCTGGGGGAGTTCGTGTGTCAGCTGTGCAAAGAAGCGTACGCGGATCCATTCTCTCTGGCGCAGCACAAGTGCTCGCGCATCGTCAGGGTCGAGTACCGGTGTCCAGAGTGCGATAAGATGTTCAGCTGCCCGGCGAACCTCGCCTCTCACCGCCGCTGGCACAAACCACGCACCACCGCTGCGCAGCAGCAGCAGCAGCAGCAGCAGCACATCAAAGCTGAAATGGCCAAAATCCCCCCACTGGGTGTCAAGTCAGTGATCGACGAAGCCAAAGACATGAGTGACAGGGACACCCCGAGTCCAGGTCTGTCCGAGTCCGGCTCTGAAGACGGCGCCTATGACTGCCAGTTCTGCGGGAAGAGGTTCAAGCGTCAGGCATACCTAAGAAAACACATCCTGGGACACCAAGCCCTGCAGAAGAAGGTGCTGGAGGAGCACGGGTTTCAAACCAGCGACCCCCGCGCTGTGGAGCAGGCACCTGTGCCGCCATCCTCCTCTTCATCCTCCACTGCACCCCCATCCTCCACTGCACCCCCATCCTCCTCCTCCTCCTCCTCCTCCTCCTCAGAAGAAGCCTCAAACCAAAGCCCCCTCAACCTGAGCCCCGTGGACTGCCTGCTGTGCCCGGTGTGTGGGGAGAGTTTCACCAGCAGGGCCGCTCAGGAGCGACACCTGCGCCTCATGCACTCCTCCCAGATTTACCCGTGCAAGTACTGCCCCGCCACTCTGTACAGCTCGCCGGGACTCACCAGGCACATAAACAAGTGCCACCCCTCGGAGAACAGGCAGGTGATCCTGCTCCAAATGCCGGTGCGCCCCGCCTGCTGAAGACAGCGCTCAACTCGTGCCTTTAATGAAGAGAGTGGAGGATGAGGAGGGAGGAGGGATTCAAGATAAAAATAAAATAAATGAAAGGAGGAAGAAAACAAAAAAGAAGTGGCTCTGAGGAGGAAAAAAGAGTGACGCTCACTGCCACAACTTAAGGGCCAATGAAAGGCAGTTTGACGCGGTTTGATGTTTAAGTGGTGTCTTATTTTTCTTCTTCATGCCAATCAGTGATTGTTGAACGCTTCTCTCTCTCTATATTTGAATATTTTGAGATTTTTTTTTTCCTTTTCTCAAATTAGTTTATCAAGTTGAAAAGAAAAGAAAAGCATACAAAGCGTTAGTTTGACTGTTAAAGGGTATTTTTCTAGGACAGCACCTGTGTTCAATGATAGCTTCTAGACCTAAGAGAAAAAAAAAAACGTCTTAAAAGTCTCAGAAACCTCCTTTTCCCTCGTCTCCATCAGAGCCTTGGATGTTGGATCCGCGGACCGTGATTTGCTGTAGCTTTACGCGCGTGCTCGTGGACCACAGAACTTTGTCTTGATGGGGGGTGAAAAAGAAAAGTGTGACTGAAACATTCCCTGTTTAGTAGAACCACAAATGCCTTTAGTGAAAAAAAACACAAATAGTGTGAAATAGTCCACAAACATAAATACACACACATCCAAATCCCGCTGTAAAACTGCCTTAAAAAAAGAAAAAGAAAAAAGAAGTCAACATATAGATTGTTTTAATTTTGAATGCCGGCACATATTTTATAATAATAATTATTATTGAAGATGGTTGCAATATTTTTCATCATATGTTTATTTATTTATTTATTGGAATTTATTTTATGTAACTTATTGTTGTGTTTGTTGTGATTATCTTATGTGAATCGTTCTGGCAGTTTACATGTCGTATAGCCAAAATGTTTTAATTTAATTTAATTATTATTATTTTTGTTTTCTTTTTAAAAGTTTTTTTTTTTTTGGTCAGGTTTATGAGTTGTGTTATTTGTCGTGGGTCGGGTTTTAATCTTCAGTCTCCACAGCTCTTGTAAAAAAAAAAAGAAGAAAAAAAAACATAAAGCTCTTACCTTAGATGCAATCTTTTTTAAGGACAAGTTATTTTTCCTAAATGTTGGCTTTTATAGCGCTTTGATTGTACGTGTATATCGTTGTTGTCTATCGAAACAATAATAATAATAAAAAAAAATATTTTCAAAAGGACATGTGGTGTCAAGGTGTCTTTTTGGTTACATATGTAAGTTTTTAATTTGTTCAAAAAGTGACATTTATTTCACTAAAATTCGCCTTTTTCCCTGAATTTTGTTCAGCTAAAAAACAGCATCATAAGATATTTAAACTAAAGATGACCCTCAATTATTCATACATCATGAATCATACACACATTTATAAAATAAATAATCCACACATGTGTAAACACAATATTTACAGAATGTAGATGTTAAAAAACTCATTTGTGAACAAACTGTTTTAATTTCACTTAACATAATTCCTCTGTAAGTCACTTCTCCACTGACGCACCTATGAAGTCGTCTCTAACAGGGCAGAGAACCCTCCCTCTTCCCCCCCCCCCCCCCCCCCGGGCCTCAGACAAACCCCTTTATCAGACTTATTCTGGAGTAAATCATCGCCGCTGTGGCTCCACAGACGCTGCTGCCCCTGCCACCCAGAAGCACTTAAGAAGGCCTAATCATAAATTCCTCCCTTAATGCCACGTCAGTGTGTGACAGGAGGACAAGGAGGTGGTGGACGAGCGCTCACCTCTGCAGCAGTAAAACATCTGCATGGGAGACTCCGTGCAGCTCCATTTTCGTCAGCGTTCCTGTTGATTTAGGAGACATCGGGTCCCTGTTTGGCTTCATATCTGATCCCACAACCTGCAAAGCATGAGGTTAGTTTTAGTAACTGAGCAGTTAACTTCTAACTGTGTGCATGTAGAGAAGGGCCGACAATCTCATTACAGTTAAGGGGCCACATACGGCACAATTTGACCTCAAGTGGCCCAGACCAGAAAAAAATAATAATAACATGTAAACAAGAAGAACTCCACATTTTTCCCTTTGCTTAACATTTAATGAAGTAACATATTATTTATTTCTTGAGAAAAACAAGTGCAATTTCAACAATATTATACCTAAATTTACCATTTACATGTGTGCATTACAACTTTTACGAGGACAGTTCTGGCCCGCAGGCCATACATTTGACAGCCCTGAAAACAGAGTCCAATAAGTAAAAAAAAAACATATATATAGTATATATATATATATATATATATATATATATATATATATATGTCACCTTTACACTGACTTTAAAGCTGCTTTTGTTGATCTTCATGAGGAGAAATGAACATCTGAATCATTTGAAAACAGGCTCTGTCCGACGAGACGATCAGACCTGATTGAGGGAGCATTTGTGTGTATACAGAGTCAGAGCAGGGGTCTGTGTTTGTCCCATGAAACTGTTGAATGAGCTGTTCTTTGGAGCAGTTTCTCAAACTTGTCGTCGGTGCTTCACTGCATGTCCGCTCACATATTCCTGCATATGCTTTACTAGCGCCGCACTCGTCTCGATGTAAACAAATCACTTCCTGTGTGCAGCGTAGACATGTCACCCGGCAACACGAGGTGTAAAAACACTGCTATGCAGAGAAAGACAAAGAAGAGTCACGTGGAGCTCACAGATGTATTTGACAGCGGTTTGAACGTAAACACACGTTTGTTTTTGTCTTTGAATAAAGTTACACACTACAGCTTTAACCCCCGGCTCTCTTGCTGCCTTAAAAAAAATAAAAAAAATAATTGGAGAGTGAAAATGCACTACAGCATCAATGTGACACATGGAATAATACAATGTGGGAGTAATAAGCAGGGCAGCCCGCCCCTGCATGTTCCTCTGTAAACTGTCTCACAGTCGGTGGCTCACAGATGAAGATGAGGCGACATTAGGGCTCCTTTCTCACACTCGCTCTCACACACACAGTTTTAGCTTCTTCAAATTACACTCAAGTGCTTTTCCTTGTGTCTTTCTGTGACCCAGGCGAGGCCGAGCACCCGTAGGTGCAGCGACCGTTGCACCTGCACCTCCCGGTGAGCTTCCATTATGCTGCTTCTCCACTAAGCCCTGAGCTGAGCAGCAGGGGAGACAGATGGGACGCGGGTCAGGTTACCCCTGCTGCTGCTGTTGCTAGCGTGGCCAGGCCAGGGTCAGAAAGCCCACGGTAACAGCGCTATCATGTCAGCACTCACACACACACACATTAAGCCCATCCACAAAATCCCAGCTTACACAAGAAGCTGATGTGCACTGCTGTCATGTTATTGTGACGCCAGCTCAGCTGTACCTAAACCTAACCCTTGTGTAATATTAACAACGTTATAATGGGCTGCTTATGCAGCCTTTGTTTCAAGGGGTCATACACCTTTGCCAAGGTCAAATTCAAGCACTTTTCAAGCACCCTCAAGGTCTATTTTTGTGCTTTTTTGCAGCTGTGGTAAATGAATATGAAGACAGGCATACTTAATTTGAATATTTATCATAAGAAAAGAGATGGTATTGTGCTAGAAAAGACCAACATCATGTTTTTCTAATTGTCACAATAACACGTGCAAGGGAGGTCGAGGCTTCTCCCACTGAACGGGCCAATTATTTAATTAGAAATTTCTTTTTTTCCCCACTATTTCAAGCACTCAAATCTAAAATTCAAGCACTGTTCTAAACCATGAAAACGCACCTGTATGTTTGGGGGAGAATAAAGTATATTATTTGAATTGAGCCGGAAATGAACGGAGAAAACAGCAGCAACAGAAGATCAGATCAAATTTGATTTAATGAAATGTTTAAATTTTCACATTTCTAATAAAGATAGCAGGAGTTCGGTCGTTAAAAACAGTTTGATATGTTGACAAGTGATGATGAAATCTTCAAGCTTTTTTTCCCCCTCCCCTCTCTTTCTCTTATACAAAGATTATATTACAAGCATTATTATTATTATCATCTTTAAACCCGGGAGGACACACAACGGGGTCCTCAAATTTGACACACTGTACAAGGATTTCTAAAAACAGGAAGAGAGAGAGAGAGACAGACGACATACTAGGACTAACACTAGCTCATCTTCTTCACGTATTATATGAGACACACGATCCTTAATCTTGGTCCACACTAACATCTCCAGTGACTACGGCACCAAGAGAGGGACACAGACCCTCTCTGCCACACATAGACATAATCTATAATCTATAATCAACAAATCTTTAAATCAGCATCCTGGATGGTTCCTTCAAGTGGCAATGACGAGACCCCAGGCTTATACATCTATACATTCTTCACCGGGGGACAAAAAAAGAGAGAAAAGAACAAAAGGACATCGAGGAACCCTCTCACCACTTCCACACTGTTTGAATTCCCTGTTTTCTGCTCAGGGAATTAAACAAACAAAGGGAGGCATGATGTGAGAGGAGGAGGAGGAGGAGGAGGAGGAGGAGGAGGAGGAGGAGGAGGAGGAGGAGGACAGGTGAGCAAGGGGAAAGTAAGGCATAGTCGTGCAACAGATGGGGATAGTGTTGCAGCTTGGGTGGAGCCCTCAGAGGGCGTGAGTGTGTGTGTGTGTGTGGAACACCTGGCTGCTATGACAACACAAGCCGGGCTGGTTGGAGGAGTGAGAGAGCTTTGCCTGGTGGTTGCTAGGAGTGCTGTTATAGTTCAGCTCTGGCATGCCACCTAAACCCAGCCACCCCCTCCCCTGTGGACCAAGTCGTAGGGAGAGGATCATGGGAAAAGGGAGGGGTTGGTGCCACTTGATTCCATTCATGGATGAAGACAGAGGATCGCATAGACTAAAAAAAAAAACTAAAAAAAAAACAGGGAAGCCCACGACTCCACGTCCATCTGTTGTATATGTCGTTGTTGTGGGAAGCACAAGGAATTGACCGTTAGAGCCACAGGGGAGGGAAACGGTTTGTTTTAGACAGTTAATGAGGAGATGTGATGCCGGGCGGCCATGGTTTTGTCTCGCATGACGAAGAGGAGACGGCTAAATGTGATTATTGGGAGTATGAGGAGGTGTAGGACAGGACAGGACAGGACAGGATAATACACAGGCACTGCGAGAAGAGAAGCTCCCTCAGAAAAAAAAAGACACGCACACAGTGCATGGAGTTTAGATTCACCTGAGGCTCTGGTGGTATTTTTCCCTCTGAAACAGCACATGACTACATTAAAACCACACAAAATAAGTAGTCCTCACTATATACATCGAAGGAAGATACATCGGCAAATAAGATTTAAAGCAACGCAAAGAACATTCCACTTAATCAATGACTGTGAGTGCAAATAATGTTGTTTGGGAACATTGGAATGTCAACGTCTCGGCCTCGTAGGACACAGAGAGACTAATCGCAGAGGAAAGAGACAGGAGGAACTTATTCAATTACCGGACATGGGCCTATGTTAACAACATCAGAAAACAATTACAAACGCAGTCTTTTCTCATTCCACTGGAGCTGCATAAATCAAATCATGACGCAATCCATCGGAATTCATTTAAAAAGGAAAATAAGAGTGATAAAAAAAACAAACAAACCCCAAAACAAATTGAAATCCAGCTTAAGATAGAAAGACATCACCGATTGTCCACAGTGAGTTCAAAATAAGAACAAAAACAATGTCCATGAAACATGTGCAGCAGTTCTTCGTCCTGCTCCACAGACCGGTGCAACCAGGGCAGGGAAAAAAACATCCAAAAATAACCCCATTCACCGAGTGAAGAGGAATCTTAGACACGGAAAAGGTTGTGGCAGGTGCACAAACGGGTCAAAAGGCCGACACGTTTAGAAAAGGATAACAATGTCTTGTGCAGGTTTAGCACGGTGTCGCTTACAACAGTGTCTTTCAGTGCTTTAAGTGTCGAGATCGACGCGATACGGAGCCAAGGTTACGCACTTCTCCCATTCCCTTACAAGGCTGCGCTAGAAAATGAGAAAATAAGAAAAGGGGACATTTTGCCACATGTTGCATTAAGATTCCTCAGTGAAGTCAAGTCTTCCTATGTTGCCAATCCTCGTGCTGAAAACCACCAGGATGAACACAAATAGCTTAGTCTCGTGTGCATCCCTGTTAAACAGTTACAACAAATGGAAATGTATCAATGAAATCAATGATTGCCACTCAAATAAAATAAAATAAAAAAAAAAAATTGCAATATGCTCCAGTTGTAGGTTTATATGACACAAAATAAAACAAAGGGAAAAAAGCACCTCTTGCAGTCGTGGCTGAGTGTGTGAGGTTCTTTGAGAAACATTATATTAAAGGCTGCACTTGACGGGTTGCAGGTGCTGAAAGAGCTCAGTTGGAAGATTTGCTTATAGCGCTCGCCGATCGGCGGAGTTTCCCGGACACTCGGTTCTTTGTGGCGCGGGGCATCGTGGGAGAGACCTGGTCCACGGCGGCGGAGTCCGCGGCGCCCGTCTGAGCGCTGGATTCGGTGCTCGTGCTGCCGGTGAAGGAGCCTGGGAGAGAGACGCAGGGAGAGTTTGTGCACAGGGACAAACAAAACAACACTTTGAAGAGAGACAGAGCAGATTTGACATGAGGGGGAGTTCATTGGTCTTTGGCATGATTGTCGTACATCCCAGCATGCGTCGTCATGCATGTGCCTGCTCCCCCCGAAAACCAAGATTATCCAGTTCACAGGATTTTCACCAACATTCAAAAATTCAACAATGCAAACTGTAACAAAAACAAACAAACAAACGAGGGTTAGGAGTGGAGGTTGTTCTGTGAAGAGTCGGGACCGAAAGCCGATGAAATGTCACAGGAATCACATGCTCGTTACAGTACGGTGACATAGAAAAGTATAGGTAACCCTTTTGATGAGGATAAATATTCACGCTCTGAATGAAAGTAAAATGACACATTGTACTCGTGTGTACGTGGAGAGGCTTCCCACTGTCAAACATGGTCCTTCACATCCATGATTTCTCTCCTCTGTGTGAACTGTTGGATTCTCTCTTCTCTCTCTCTATAATACTGTAAGGTTCCTGCGTTACTATGATATCAAGGTGCCTTGAGATAATCTATGTTGTGATCATTACCATCATATTTGATGTCAAAACTCAATGTGCAGCGAGGTGGGCGCACGGCGAGGACAATTACATACTGTGAATGGCCCCGAGCCACAACTCTCTCTCAGTGTACCCCCTCCCCACCCTCTCTCTGGCCCATGCCTGGAGTTTAAACAACTTTTGTGCTTTGTTGAGATAGCATCTGGTTGCCTATTTTCTTTCCTATCCTTTTATTTCCTGCCATTTTTTCCCCCCCCCCTTTCTGAGGCATCTCGAGTTGCAGCAGCTAAAAGGAACGGCAGATGGCTGGAGTAACAGACACTCAGCAGCACAGTGGACACTGGCAGCATCCAGGCCTGCGGATCACTGGGAGAGGAGGGCCAGGCTGTGGATGAAACACTGGGCGCGTGTTTTTGTGAAGGGCTCGAGGGGAGGTGTGGGGTTTAGGACGTGCAATGCTGCAGCAATCTGCATATGAATATAAAAAAAAAAAGGAAGGGCTTGGCTAAAAATGTGGGCTGGACTTCTAGATCCATCAAATCCGGCATTCCCGTATTCTTCTACTCATTCCATCAGTAAACCATAAGTCTTACAAACTAAGAAACGGCCATTAAAGCTAATGAACAGTATTGTGGTAGTGGAGTTCAGCACCCACTCAGCCATTTAAAGATCACTGCACTCAGCCGTCCTCGCTGTGGCTCCATCACTTCATCTTCAAATCCTGTTCTTCTTTAAACGTCCTCACGTAAATTGTTGATATTCATCGTAATTTCACAGTGTGACAAATAAAATGCTCAAAATAACCCGGCATTTCTGCTCCTTGCTGCATTACAGAGCCGCTCGTTTCAGACGGAAAGAATAAAAGAGAGACGGAGAAAGAGAGAGCAAAAAAAAAACAACAACAAAAAAGACGAGTTTAAATGGTCCTGCAATCCCATTGGTCCCCGCTGCAGCAGTTCAAACAAGGCTTTGGATGACAAAGACGTCTTCCAGTGCGGCAGGTGTTAGTCTCAGAGTCTGCCCCGGGCAAACAGGCACACTCCAACAGGAGGAAATGAGGGGGGGGGCAGGTGGGGGGTACTTTGGGTGGGGAAGAAAAAAGAAAAGAGAAAAGTGTTTGCTGGGGGAAGAGATAAAGGCGTGCCACATGCAGGAGCGAGGGCCAGAAGTGTAGCCGTATTGTTCATGCTGCTACTTAGTCAGGTGCTAATTGTCCCCACTGTGCATCTCTCTCAATTACCAGCCTGGTCTAAACAGTAGGACACCCCCACATAAACAGCCTGGTTTCTCTGTCCCCTTCCCTTTGTCAGTAAATAAAGCTTAGTTAGTACTGAGGGAGAAAAAAAGGGGAAGGAGTGGGTAAAAGACAGCCAGGATGAGTAAACAAGCAGAGCGTAAGGTGGGCCCGCCGGACGGAAACAAGCTTCTGGTCTGACTTGGGGGCTTACCTTCGCCATAAACAGTATTTGGACCTTTAAGATATTTTTAATCTAAAAGGGAAAAACAGAGTAGAGCATTATGTTTATAGAGCAGTGGACACACAGCGAACCACACTGCAGCGACAACACAACACAATGCTGCCGGAAAGTCTAGAGTGAGGAGTGTGGGGGGGGGGGGGGGGGGGGGGGCGCTTTCAGGCAGCATGTGTGGTGTTGTGGTTAGTTTTCACTGGAAGGTTTTAAAAAAAAAAAATTAGGTTATGTGATCAGGGCACGGAGATGAATCAACAAGTGTTTTGTGAGGATACCTTAAAGACCAAAATGTCTGGTGCTGCCCGAGGAATCTGTCCCAATTTGCAAATTTCAATTAAGTCAAATGAAATCCACAAATAGTGGGGCAGTTCACATGGCAACAACAGTCTGAGGAACATGTGTCAGCAAGTACAGAACGGTTAGGTGAGAGTTAAAGCTGTTTTTATCCCAATATACAGAAGTACTCGTGTGAAGTTATTTGAGAGAATGAACACAAAATACCAGAAAGACTCAAATCTGTGAGAGGTGTAACACAGTAAGGGCAGCACACTGACGACGGAGTCTTGGGTTCACGTGACAGATGGACTAGCTCATGCAGGAAGCCATGGTACTAGACTGAGGTTACATTCCGGGTCATGGAGGACGAGGCTGCAGTGGAAAACTGAAAAGCTAAAAAGGTAAAGACTCGTGTTGGAAGAGGTTAAATGACGTTCAGCAAACATGCATGCAGGAAGCTGAAACCTGCTTCTCCAATTACAAATGAGTTAAAAAATCAAGTGCGGCCCCATGTACGGGATGGCGATGGGGTTCACAGTGACCTGAATGAACGAATGAATGAGTGAAGGAACACATGAACGTCGGTGGGCTGTGTCTGGGCGTCATGCCATAGTGTGGAGGAAGCAGGCAGAAGAGTCTTACAGTCCAGTTTGGCCCAGGGGTTCTCCAGGTCCCAAACCATCCCCGGCCAACGCCTGCACGCTGTCATGGAGCATGGATGACATGTTAGTGGCAGCAATGGAAGCCAGAGCAGGATGGACACACAAGACAGATGACACACACACACTCACGCACACACACGCGCACACACACACACGCACACGCAGAGAGGAAACAAAAGCATAAGGGGGCAGAAGCATATCTGAGAAGTGCGAGCATGAGGAGCAGCGTCATCCAGCCATCACTGCCACACTGAGGCTGTATGCTTGGAGGGACACGGAGGAGTGGTGACATGATGACTTATCAATGACTCATTTATCGGTCTTCCAATAAAAGATTAATACACATATAATAAATAAAAGATTGGCAGCTAATAAAACAAAAAAAAAGATAATTAGTTGCACCTTATCTCATGAACACCTGGTAATTTAAAGTCTTGATTTTCCCAATTAAATCCATTTAATTCAATAAAAAAAACCTTAACCTAAGTGCCTATTGTGTATTTGTAAAGCCTGAGCATATGAAAAGTGAAACATTCTAACACCAGCTGCCATATGTGCACAACAATTAGCACAAACATTTGTGGCTGCCAATTTACATCATCTTTGCCAAAGTGTGCCACTCAAATTAAAACCCACAATCTGTAAGATGGAGCTTTTGTGTTTTGTTCCCTCTTATTTTGATACAGTTTAATAATCATACATTATAATGGGATGTCTTCTCCAAACTTTCTTTCTAAAACAATTCTCACATGTATTGACTGTCTCTTAACACACAAATGCCATAGAAAACCAATAGCACACTTAATATGCTGAAGTTGGACTGAAGTTTTAGGCTCAAAACGTGCCCCTCTTTTTTAAAACAGCTTAGCAAATATGATTTTAGAAATTAACAACACTCTTGATGATGGTTAATGTACAAAAGTGACTGCATTACAGTGTCCTGTGAGCCCGAGAGAGCCTTGGGATAAAATATGAATGGACAGGCACGCACATACACAGAGCATCATATTAATCCATTAATCTATTTACATGGGCAGATTCCGGAGAAATACAAATTACCATTCAGGACGAGTTTCCGCAGCAGTGAGGGTGACACACACAACAGCCTCACAGACTTCATTATGTTACGGCCTCTCACATTAGACACAGCGTCGTGTCCCATGCTGCGAGATGTTATTTTAAAACCTCTCCGTCTTCTCTTCTCCATGTGCAGCCACACACGGACGCAGGGTTTAAAAACTCACTGACATGATGGTCAAATGTTTTCTACTCTCCTCTGTATTTGTGCTAAAACTTTACATTACAGTACGGTAAACAAATAGTAATAGCATAATAATAATCGCAATGTAGAGGTAATGTCATGGAAGTTTGCCGTCTATTGCAATTTGTAATAACGATGGAGTTAGTGTGGTAATAAGCAGCGATGATGTTGTTAGCCCTGTGTCCTGCGTCTCTGACGCAAAGAATTCATAAAGACGCGCAGACGTGCTGCAACAGATACTACATGTATAAACTCCATGTGGAAATCTTAATCATTGTGCTGTGCTATGCCACAGTGAGACTGATTGACGTGAGTGCTGTTTTAAGCACAGCTACTTCCTGAAAATCAGCAGGTTTCACGAAAGCTGAATGTGAAAAAATACCTTAAATATCCTTAAATGATTGGTTTCTGGTTGTGATTTTTGAACTCTAATACCACACAGGCTCTTTATTTAGCTCATAATGCACAACATATGGTTTATCTTATTTACTTTTGTGCAATTTCTGTTAAAATGTTCTCCTCTGAGTGCGGCACATTTGTTATCTTTATTTGAATGTATTTATTTTGGTGCTATTTACCTTATAATGTATGATGTTCTATGTTTGCATATTTTATTTTGCAAATATTAAAGTTGTCAGATTTGAAATCACGTTTATGTCTTTCAGATGCATTTCCTACACTTAAATAACCATATAAGATCCGACACGAGTTAAACTCTGCACTTTGGGACTCATCTCACAGGCCAAACTTGGGTCCAAGGACCACATACATTGCAAACTTAGCAACATCACTGAATAAGGGGATCATTCTATAGGAATACTATGTTATTTCCAAACTAATATCCAGGTAATAACTTATGGGAATGAGTGGAATACCTTCACACGAAAATGTATTTATTATATTATAAAGATGAATGTCATCCTCCCTTACTATCACACGCTATTACTTTGTGATTCCTACAAAAATAAGAATGTAATGTGAGGTGTTATTGTACTTTTGCCCTTAGTTCCTCTCTCTGGTTTGGTGCTGAGGATGAGGAGAGGTGACAGGAGGTCAGTCTGCGGACGTGTGACACTTTGGCTGAGCACATCTTGCCTGTTTGAATACCATTCCCCCACCAACTTTATATTAACTTCAAAATGTCTACAAAACAGCTCTGAAAAGACCAGATATTATGGTGTGGTATTAGGGAGTGCTTTCCTTTTCAAAATGTAATGTGTGTCGGGATCCAATAGAGTGGAAAAGTGCAATCGTGTATTGATTTCAGTGCTGTCGCAGATCGATCGGCGCTGGTACAAGTAGGAAGAACAAGATAAGACACATTTTCCATTCTATTCATCACGGACTGATAAGAGCGCTGTGCTGACATCTGCGAGCTGCTGTTTGTCAGGCACATCGCTTAAGTGTTGGTGAATGAGGTCCCTTACACAAACACACACACAGACACACACACACACTCTGCAACTGCCATTTGAGGAGGCTGCTTATATTCATAGGAAAGTAACAGCACAAAAAAGATGCAGTTTGAAACCAGAAGAGATGAACAAAGTAGAGTGAGTGGGGCTCGAGGAAGTGGAGGAAGCGGAGTGTTTGAAGTCCCCCAGACAACGCGAAGAGCCATGGCCCGATGTTTGATATTCATCAGCGAATGTGGGTGTGGGAGCAGAGTGGGGGGAGGGGAGGGGGGGAGAGAACAAACAGGTGTGTTGTGAAGGGGATGAAAATGGCATTGGAGTTGGAGAAAGAATGAGATGGAGTGGAAAGAATATAAAAGGTGGACAGAGATGTTTGTTTCATTTCTCACCTGTCCCACTCATTTGGTAGCCAGGAGAGGGGGAGAACACCTGCGACGCAAAGTCTTCAAACGTCATGACTTCCCGGTGGTTCTGAACAATGGCCTCCAAGTAGAGTGCCCGCTCCTCATAGCTGGTCAGCTCTCGTTAAGGGACAGAACATAATGAGACGTTTGGCATTAAATAAAAAGCAATGCAACAAGGTTTAGTGACAATTCAAAGTTAAATTAAATAACAACAAAAACAAGACAAAGACAATAATTCAATTCCACAGGGTTGGTTAACTGTTGCATCTAGAGACAGTAAATATTAATTCTAACATAATTCTAATCAAACATGACTTTTTAGAAGTAGAGGCTGGAGAATATGATCATAGAAGAGAACTGGAGAGTATTTGAGGGTTGCAGCTTTGTAGTTTGTGCTAAACACTTATACTCAAACATATGACTGTTCTATTGGTTCCACTATTCTCATCTATGTCGTGATTCTGCAAAAGGCAAGTGACAAATTATCAAATCTTACCGACTTTTTCAATTATGTGAGAAAAAAAATGTGTTAATATTTTTATTAAAACCATTTTAACACCAGTTGTCTTGAGATGACTGAATCAAATGCCTGCACTGTGTAAAACATGCATTTCTCTATTGCACAGATGATCAGTTAAGAACAAATCATAGCGATGGCAGCAAAATTGAATTTTTTCAGTGCTGCACTGCAGGTGTACTCTGGACTGTGAGTGTGAGGCGGGAGAGCAGGAGGCGTGTTAGTGATCAGGGCTGCTCCACCATCTGCATCCCAGCCAGAAGCAGAGATGGAACAATCAACCATGCCATACTGCCCCAAATGAGACAGCAGTCTCCAAAATAATCACAAAAAAACAGAAAAGAATACATCACTACTGGCGTGATGCTCCGAACCTCTCCTCTCCCCCTCTTTCGTCGCTCTCTTCTCTCTAATAGAACCCCTGCTGCAGGCAGCATGTCTAGGACCACCCTCCCCGATGTGCCGCCTGCCACTTCTCCGTGCCATCAGGGGGAAAATTGGAGCCATTTGAAATTCAGAGTGACAAGCAGTGACTGGAGCCTGGGCAGCCAGCATGCAGGATTGATAGTTGGATTTGAAATGGGAAAGCTCAAATAAAATAAATAAAAATAGCAAAATGGCTGCCGGGTGTGGGTGGAAAACATTCTGATGGCCATTATCATATCATTATCATAGCTATATTGTGCAAAGTCTGTTGTGGAATGGAGGCAAGTGCTGGATAAAATGTGGTGTGGGGAACTATTAGAGCAAAAAGGTCTCTGTGATGGCATAATCACAGTAAAGCAGACTGATTTAACAGAGCGTGCGCATGTTTGACAATGAGTCTGATTATTCTCACAGCTGTCTGGTGTAGACATGCTTCCCTGATTGATGACACCTCACAAACTGCTTGACAAACACACTCTAGCCCCCTCCCTGTCGTCTCATTATGACTGCCAGGGTAGAGTGGCACTGGGCCGTTGGTGACGCCAGGGCTGAACCAGGCTCAGCTGAGATAGGCTGGACTGGACTGAGAGGCTCTGGTCTGGGTTAGATAGATACGACGAGACAGGGATTGGGAAGAGGGCCTGCTGTGGGCACATGCCGCCACAGTGAGGGCCAACGCAGCCATGACCAATGGCTTTGAGGGGAACCGTGGCAAAGTGAGGGTGACGGGCACCTGAGCCGGGACACAGCAGAGGGTATGATGGCCAAGCTGCTCACAGTAAGACACAGAGATGGACAGAGGGTAGAATAAGACAAAAGATGAGTGTGAATACCCAGGTCAGCATAGTGTCTATTTAACAGCAAAAACATAAATGTTAATTAAACATGAAAAGGAGACAAATACAATTTAACATGTTTTGTCAAAAAGAAACACTTGTTAAAAAAAAGTTAGGTTAGTCTGCTCTGCTTAGTGATGTTATTCTATTTTGAAATTTGGCTGCAAATTGAGATGTGGAGAAACACTTTAAGACTTATGAGGACAGAACCACAGGAAATCCATTAAAATAAAAGCTCACATTTCCCGACTCACAGAGGGAAAGAGGAATGGAGCGACAGTAAAGAAACTAAGAAACTAAACGGACCAAAACAGCTGTCATCTAATGTAACGTACCTAATTGACCATTTTTACAAGGCCTACGTCTCCATTTAAGAGATAACTTTAAGCACATGAGAGCACTTCCCCATTGGCTCTGTATCAGTCTTCCAGTCAGAGTGAGAGACACATTGTCAAACATGTGCACAGACTGTTAAATCCCTGTTTTCTGTCACTTGCTGGAAACACTGTTGGACAAAGAGCGAGCATCCCAGACTCTGCTGCCATGGTAACTTGGGTCACAGCTCTGTGTGGTGGGTCATAACCAGGGTTTTATGGACAGAGTGAGCGGGTGTTCGTAAAAAAAAAAAAAGAACAAAATGTGCCCAGAAAGATGATAAGTGCAATATAGGAGAAGGAATAAGAGAAGTTAAAGGGAAGCCGATAAATGAAAGACAAGGAGGAGCAGAGAGAGAGAGAGGGAGAGAGAAAGAGAGCGAAAGAGAGAGAGAGAGAGAGACCCTCAGCACAGCGTGGGTCAACAGAGCCATATGGCTGTCCATTATCAGAGATGCAGATGACTGCAGGCCTGTTATTGAGATTCTTAAAGCAAATATTGACTCCAGCTGGAGCAGAGGCTCTCTCAGACTCTGACACACGCCTCTCCAACACCACTTCCTTCCGCTGCCCTCTACCCAAGACAAATGGATTATAGTGGGGGAGAGAAAAAACTTCAAAAGAGTACAATAAATAAATAGATATCGTGTGGAACTATGAAGAGATGAGGGAAAATAAACGCAGTGGAAAAGGGAGACTCAAAGTAGGCCTTTTGGAGACGAGTGAACGCGAGAGACATAATCAGCTCATTTAAGTAAATGTACAACATTATCTGTGGGTAAAAAAAAATTGCTGCACAGACATCAGACCCTGATGCACAGAGAAGCGTAATGTCGCCTTCTCTCTCTTGCACTCCCCGCATCTTTCTGCTCCTCTCTAATTGCTAAGCCATGGGCACAGCTTGTTCCCCTGCATATGCACAGATGCTGCTGCTGCCTCCATGAAGTAACTTAATCAAGGGACACGTCCAGAACAGTGACGCAAAAAGACTATGTCCATGTTATGGACACTAAACCCTTCTGACAATGACCTACTTTTTGGAAGTGGAAGAAAAAAACTACCTCTGATAAGCCAGGGCTTTGTTTGTCACAAACTTCTCTGAAAAGGTGAATCACGGAATACGAAAACACTTAAAAAATGGCTCATATTTTCAAAGCCATTTTTATGAACTCTATTACTTTATCACAATGAGGCTCCTCTCCATTTTGCTCTCACATAAAGGCATGAGGCGGAAACATGAAAAGGGAAAATGCAGACGGGTCTACATTTCCACAGAAGGACTGCAACTCAAGTCACCCGTGACATAACTGTCATTTACAGCAGAAGTGGGTGGACAAACAGGACAAGTGGAGTGTGTTGCAGCACTTTGGGAATTTCCACGGAACCCCGACGTTCCACGCGGCTGCATTCCTATTAGGAAGAAGAGCGAGTAACCGATGTAATGTCAACCACTGGGACAGTTGGGATAAAAAAACTCATCCAGATCTGAGGTAATGTGAAACTACTTTTAGTTAGGCATCTGATATGTGGCGACGGTTGTGGTTAGAGCATTTTGAGGGCAGGCGAGGAGAGAAGTTATGAAAAGGAAAGCATGAATTGGATCTTTCAGGATAATGTGTTTTAGTGGATGACACTACTTCTGAGTCCTATATGCTCTCGCCTTCTTTTAACACTAGTGGTGACAAACACAGCAACACGAGCAAACGACACCTAAAGGAAATAAGTGCTTTTCTAAAAACTAACTCTAAAAAATTAAAAACTTACAGAGAAAAGTGTAATGTAAAAATATTACATTTCAAGAATTGAGAGGTAGTTAGTGACAGATGATGATGAGAGAGAATGAGCGAGTCTAAATGGGTTTGAGGAGGGGTTTAAAGGTGTTGTGGATGAGTGGTGGCAGTGAGTTCCATAGAAAAGGAGCTTCTCAGCTGAAGGCTCTGGAGCCCATGGATGAGAGTAGGGTAGGGGGTGTACTGAGGAGGATGGAGGAGGAAGAATGGAGAGTGTGAGTAGGACAGTAGGTGTGGAGGAGATTGTAAATATATTGGAGTGCAAGGTTATGGAGAAGAGAATTATATAATATCAATAGAAAAAAGGTGAGTACTCCAAACACATTCACTGGTAAATTAGCAAAAAGGTAAATTACACACATTTTGCCATTTAAGGGCGACACAAACCGCTAAAAACACTCTGCCATCATAACACCTGTGAAAGCGTATAATGTGCATGTATCCAACATACATGTACATGCATATGCATCTGTGGATCTGTGCACGTATGTATACATATGCATGCGTGCCGTCCAGATGGCAGGGGGTGGGGGGAAGTGACTCTGGGGGAATGGTGGGGGTCAAGCATCTTTGTGGATCAAAGCCAAGGTCAGGGCAGCTGCAGTGGCCCATGTTCAAGGTGAATGGAGGCCTCAGATGGCTCTTCATTAGCAGGCTGCTCTGTCGCTGCTGGACCCCAACGGACAACCACCACCAATCCTCATCATCATCCCTTGCCCCCTTTTCTCCCTGTCCGTCCACAGGGACCTGTCTTGAAAATGCATGTCCACTGGGATCCATTTTGTGCCGCGCACAACTCCACCCCACTGAAAGCAGACACATGCTCACACATTGGTGCTCGTGCATAAGAAGGCACATGGGCTCAGCATACACCCTCCAGGTCAAAAGGAGCCTGTGGTGACCTCTGAACTGGTGTCTCTCTGGAGAGAAGCATCCTGACCATCCAGCCTTAGGCTTTGTGTTCCTCAGTCCCCCTGCTGACAAAGACCTCACGCCACCATTGGCCCATGACACACACCCAACAGCCTGCAGGGACATTTAAAGGAGGCTCTGTTACTCAGAATGTAAACAGCTAACATCTACAGTGTCTTAACCATTTCTCCAAAATCAACATGACATTTAAATGATATTTAAAACTGTAGTGTGTAACATTTAAATGCAAACAAATTGTCAAATGAGTTCACACAATGCTACGCAAGCCCTCTGTGTTTCTCACTGTATGTTGTCCAGCAAAATTCCTGCACTGCACACAGGATGTCAAGACAGACAGAGACAACAGCGGAATTGTGCTAGTGGAGCGAAACTACACGCACAAAATTGGACGCAGCATATAAATGACATCATTTCTATTCAGGAACACCAAACAGAAGCAGACGAATAACAATAATGACAAACATCAACAACAGGTTACGCACTGCCGCTTTAAACCTGCATTATTAACATCCACATTTACATGTGCTGTACGCAACATGTCTTAATGCATAATCACCACCAAGTGTCAATTAATGGAGAAGCCTGAGAGCACTATCAAAGATGTTTATCCATTTATATCAAAGTGCCTGTGGTCATACATTTACTTCCTTAAGCCGGAGCCAGAAGAGCATGAAAAACAAACAAAACAGGGACAACTGCATCATTGGACTGATATGGCAATTAAGATTTGTACTGTGTCGAGTGTGTGTACTCTGTTGTACATGTTTTGTTAAGCCATAGATCAATTTATATGAGAACTAATACATCACAGCAGTCAATCCATCCCAATGAACCATCTTGTCTATTGAGTCTACCATGTGGCCCACGTGTTAGTGTCACTGTGTTATTGGTCAGGAGACATCGCTCTGTATGACAGCTGACCTGCAGTTCTCCAAAGACTAATTCAGTGATTTGTGCTGAAAGGGAAAACTCAAGATCCACATTTTTTGCACTCTATTTGTAGAAAACCACAAAAGGCTGCATAAGTATGGTTTGCGTTCATAGTCTGAACTCTCAGTTTGACGCGACTGCACAGATGAACACAATGAATCGGACAGACCGAGAGGAACGCAGGCAGTTAATCTGTTGATAACACAGGGTTGGGGCTAAGGTCCAGATTAGAGAAAGCAGCATTAGAAGGGGTCTTAGATGCTCCCCACTGACATTTCACTATCTGAGCTCCATGTCTATCTACTCCTAAGTCACAGAAGCTGGATGATGGGTGCAGAGAGGATGACTGCCCACTGATTTCATGTCCAAGACGCCCCGCTGCTAAAAGCTGACAACCCTCTTAGCTTAATTAGGGAGGTGTCATAGTAGAAACGGATAAAAGAGAGGTGGCGTGGAAGGCAACACAGGTTTTAAATGTAATAAACCACATTGATATTGCAGGCACCAGAATCAAAGAAGTATTAAAGTATTGAGAAAATGATGCTTTATACTTTTGAATAACTGCAAACCTTGCTGGAATACAAACTAAAATCTAATAATGATTTTTTTTCAGCTCATGTAAATAAAAAACAAATATTTGGCCATTTTGGGAGAGGAAGGAGGGAGGAAGGGAGGGAGAGAGTGGAGCAGTGCGGGGTGACGGTCTGGTAATGAAATCAGACACCGAGTTACAGCTGTTTAACGAGGTGCTGCACACACTGTGCTTTTACATGGTGAAAGGCGACAAAAAAAGGGTGAGGAGTCTGGGGCAATGAACCTTACGCTGATTAGACGAGAGAGTGACGAAAGAGTGTACCAGTGACGCAAGAATGAACTAAAATAGCCAATGGTGAATTTTGGAACTGGCCGGAGAAAAAGGAAGAAGGTAAGCAGAAGAACAAATACCATTTCTAGATACCCATACACACTGGGAGGGTGGCATCAGGAAGGGCATCTGGCGCAAAAATCCCTGCCAAATCAAATATGCGGAACATCCGCTGTGACAACCCATGGAGAGAGAATCTGAAAGAAAAACCTAAAAACCTTTAAAATAATAATAAAAAAAAATGTTTTACTGTGCAGGTCAAGAAACAACTCCTTCACTCCTCTGTATGAGTACTGGTGGTAAAGGGGGCTCTTATAGTGAAGAGGGACAGTTTGAAGATGAGGTGGAGGGAACCTCTAGGTGCTTGACCTTTTCCTCTCTTAGACCCACATCTGCCCATTAACCTGGGCCCGTCAGCTTGACCTTGTGAAGAGACAGAACCTTCGGAGTAGCTCACAGCACCATTGACTCCCAGCAGTCACATAATTGGCCTGTTAAGAGGTAGAGATTGGGGAGTGCTTTGGTTGTGCTCGAGTACCAGTGCAACCATGGTAAAAAAAACAAAAAAACAGGCAGATGTGGTGGTTATTTTGTTTAGAGGCATAGTACCTCACCTCCTGATACCGCATGCACCCTAACGCTGTTCAGTCTCCTACAAGGTTTGGGGACCTAAGAGGAAAATGTGTCATAATTGAAAAAGAATTAGAGGCAAAGCCAGACTAGACACACCTTTAAATGACATGTACAGAGGCTGTTGTTACCAGTCATTACTCTGGGTACCACAGGAGGTAATGAGTGCAGACTGGTGTAACATGTGCATGTTCAAATCATCAGGGAATCACAGTGCCATCTCCAGGAGGCACTGACATGGGGAGAGGCATTAGACTGCATATGGATGAAATATACTTTTCTGGAAGAAGAGATAAAAGGTATAAAAATGACAGTGAGGCAGGGAAACGTACACACGGAAATGGATTAGTGGCGACACAAAAACAAGGGATAGATCGGGGAGAAAGAAAGAGAGGGAGGGATAAGTGGAAAAGATGAAGGGAAGAAAGATGGGCAAAGCCGTACAGGTGTTGATTGGAGAGAGGCCAGGCGGTGAGTGCCAGCAGTACCTGTTGTCACAGCGAGGGCTGAGGTGTGAAGCTCGTCTCAGCAGAGGCCCTCAGAGGTGTGAGGTGATTATGGGAAAACGGTACAGAAGACAGAGACATTTAGATGGAGAGACATGGGGGGAAAGAGAGATAGGGACCGGGTGAATGTGGCAATAAAGCCAGCAGCAGTAATAATGCTAGAGTGAGAGGGAACAACAGATTTAGACGGATAAAGTGAGAGTCTGTATGACAGAAAACAGTCAGTAAGGTGACTGTATAGTGTGTGCGTGTGTGTGTTTGTGCCACTCTCATTTCATACGGCAGCTACTCAAACATTGGTGTCTCATTAAACAGCTTTTTTCCTGTAGACAGATGCAGGACAGAAGATGTCTGAATGTGTCACAGATGCATTATGAAGAGTAGAGGTGTTTGCGTGCCCATTTTCTCGGTAAGCATAGACACACACAACATCAGATGCTCTAGAGGACGAGCAGCTTTCAGAGAGTTTTTACAACTAGCCTAATTAGGTCCAGGAAACTGGAACTTGGGAGCCCCCAAAGGAGTTGTGTCAAACAGTAATCCCGGGTTAATGACACCTCCTGAGGGGAGAGTTTCCCACAGAAAGAGCTTTTTAAGCTCCAACCTCCACACCTCGCTATCGTCCATCTGGCATTCAGACAGCAGAGTGGGAAGTTATTGCCGTGACATCACTCCTAACCTGTGACATCATCACTGCCCATCAGTGATTTCACACAGGTTTGCTACAGCAATAGACAAAATCTGATGTAGGCTGGCTGGCATGACCAGGTTATTTATGAGCTGACTGGAGGAAGTAGTCGCCCATTTTCTTAAGTCTCTGGCAGCCCACCATTCCTCTGAGGGACACTAAAAATCGATTTCTGCTTCATAACAAATCTTCAGACCACCACCTTCACCAAAGTCAGGTGGTGACCCCTAAACTATATTTGAACACACTGATTGTTAGGAGTTCACAAAATATAAATGATGAAGCAACAAGTCATCCTCACACGCCACAGTAACAGGACAGTCGCAGGATACCTGGTGACATCATAATTTGTTGCAGCGCGGTTCGTTTATCACGACGAGACTGCTCTCAAAGCTGGGCCCATGTATTCAGATGAGGTGAGTCTGTATCCAATCTCATTTTCAAAGGACCCTGGGTCTGCATTGATGAGTCCTAACGCAACCGCCTTAGATGTGAAACACAATGGATTGACATGATTAATCAAACACAGGCCCATTATAGCCAGACAGTCACACAGGCCTCCACCGTGCATTAACAGAAAGTCATAATAAGATGAGCTACAAAAGGCTGATAGGGATGAAGATTAACAGATACAGGGCTTCGAGTGGGCAGGGTGAGAGTTCTCTGTGAAGGTCTCCTTTGTCTGTGATGATGACCAGAGTGACATGAATGCCTTGGCCTTCTGGAAACATTATTAGGTTAGGACAAAGGTGGGCACCTTATGAGTTCTCCGAGGTGAATATTCGCAATATTTTTCCCTTCAGTCCCTGGTTTTTGAATAGTTCAGAACTGAGGCAAGAGAACGACAGCATCTATCTGATCTCAATTTGAACTTTTAATAAAAAGTCAAAGATGAAACAGGGAAGGGGCAAGAGAGACTTTGATTGAAATCCATCAACAAGGCATTTCATCTTTGCTTTCTTCCAACATTAATGAGGAAAATAATAGCGTGATGATCATCATCAGGCTACAGACTTATTTCACCTAACTCTGCCCATACATAGTGGCAAAAAAGTACACTACCGTCTCCTACTTCAGGAGTCCCCAACGTTTTTAACAAATACTAGACAGCAGTTGGCACATTTTCTGGCTGACCGGTGGTGGAGAGGGTGATGATACAGAGCTGACAGTAATCTGATATTACTGTCATGTTAAGATACACTGTATAAAGCCCAGTAAAAGCATAATTCAACCTTATTCAGTATACATAACCCAATAATTAACTTATCAATAAAACAAGGCCTGAGCCTGTTTTCAAGAGACAATGTTGTCATAGGGTGGTAATATACGTGTGATTGAAACATGGCTTGTTTTGGCACTTTTAAATGAATATAAATTCCTGTCTGATATGTAATAAACGGTTTGACATTTCCAAAAAAAGCACAAAGCCTAGTACTGGTTCTCAGCCTGAGGGGAGGGAACCCCTGATGCATTTTATACACCTAGAAAACTAGTCTGACACATTCATTGCAGGACGAGTGTGCCAACTGCGGGTCATGCCAAATGGCTCTGATCTTAACCCTACGATAACGCTATTCAGACAAGCACTGATGAAATATTAAAACACAAATGAACAGAGGCTTTTGCAATTTTAATGATGCTTGTGGCATGTGCAACAGAATAACTGTGATGTGTTAAAGCCAAGCATCACTGTCTGCTTCCCCCCACCAGGACATGCCGTCTCTTGTTCCTCCATTGCCCCCTCTGTGAAAGGTTCATCGGGCCAATTAGGCTGCCTGGCCTTATGCAAAACGCCAGGCATTTCACGGGAATGATAATGATTAGTGCTAGGTTACATATGATCACAGCTGTGGTTGAATGCACTGAGTGGAGAAGGTTAGTTGCTGGAGACCAGAGCCGTTTCTCATTTGCCCTCATATTTGCATTTTGAGCATATTTCAATCAATGCCATTGTCATTACAAAGAGATATTAAAATTACATATGCAGACACTGGACTGCTGCGCCAATTTGCTCATATCCTCCTGACAAAAGTAAGTTAATAATGACGACTGAATATGTTGTTAATAGAGTCAATGATGTGATCTTTAAAAATGTTTTTGTGAAGTTTGAGTCAGCTCTGAGTCCAGTCTTACATCCTGTCTATGGCCAATTCACATTTTCCATGTGAGCAACTCTGAGGTCAACTACACACAGTCAGAGTCTGTGTAACATAAATGTAGTCATGCACTCATGTCTGCAACAGTTTCACGCATACTGGGGCATATATGAAGTATGAAACTATGCAATCAGCTAATCACTAATTTAATTGTCCAGCTACAATTATTAAAAATGCAATGCATAACTGTTAGAGATGATTAAGAGTTCTCATCTTTGCATTATTGTGTAATGATAATACTTTCATGGTATCTTGTGTTAATGCTCCTAATCTTGTTTTGAAATCTTTCTACTGAACTAAACAGTGACTCAAGATCATACTGCAGCTCAAATCATAATCGATATATGTCAGAAAAAGTCAATATTTTACCCAAGTACTGAGAGGCATTTCTATTCAGCTACTAACTTTATTTCTGACGGATGAAGAGAATTCTTCAAAATTTCAAAGCCAACTTACAGTGTTACGTACTGTGTTACTGTGTTGGGCTGCTCTTGGACTGTCGAGAGGAGAATGACAAAGGCTGACGTACAATATGTATTTATACACACATATTCATGCACACAGAGAAACACACACACACACACACAAAAACCTTGGGCAAAAAAGAAAATGGACTGCTGTGTTGGCAACAGCTTTTTCCTAATCCTTGCCCCTAGGCTATATTGTGCAGTCAAGCAGGCTATTACATGGCAACAATTAGGGGGGCCGGAGCCCAACACCTGGTCGTCTCCTATTCTGGCCCTTCAGTGGCAGCTGACTGTACAGTCTCACAGCCAGGTGGCCCTCCTTCAATGACATTAGCGAGTCACTCCAGGGTTAATCAGGAGCCTGCCATCATCCAGTGGGTATGCATTGAGCTCTATTCAATCTGGAGGCTTTTATACAGAAAAGGGAAGATGGAGGCAATGTTGCTATAAAAACTTGTTCAACTGAAGATCTCAGACAGAGAGCTCAGATAATCAAAATGAACTTGGGAGGGAGGGGGGGGGCAATAGAGCCTCTTGGATTTGTGGCCCAAGTTGGGTGCCCTGCCCTGATTGGCTCAAGCGGAGCTTGCGGCACGTCAACTGTGCATCCTGCAGATTATAATGGACCTTTTTATGGGTGGACAGAAACAGATGGAGGAGCGGGAAGTGCTATACATCCAAGCAGACGGGTGATAGTGTGTGTGTGTGTGTGTGGGGGGGGGGGGGGGGGGGGGGGGGGGGGGAATACAAAAACAAGATACAAAACAAGTGGGTGTAGCTAGAGCGGCCCCGGCTATGTCTGCCTGCACAAAGCCCCATTCCAAAGCCCCCTGGCTTGGAGATCTGAGGGTAAATAATGCTCATTAGAATAACAAAAGCTATAGATTTGTACACCAATCAGCTAGTCTCATCAATAGTAATTAGAGGCTATACATAACTAATGAAGATGTGTACACTACATTAAACAAAGGTACTGAGAGCTGTTGTGTATCGGCACAGAGTGCTGGACGAGTGGACGTCCACAGCACAAAGCTGTTCTTACATTTCAGCCATAAAAATGAGACTGCAGCGGTTAATTTGATGGAAACACAAAAATATACCACAGGTGCATAAGTGCGCATAAGTTGCTATGACAATTAGACTCCACTACTAGAAGGTGCTGTGCTTGTTTTAATACTTCCTCCTTGTTTAAAATCTAACTCAATATTATTAAAGCTCAGTGAAAATGGAGATACGCAGAAAGATTTCAGGAATATGTCTCAGTGCTCGTCTTTCAGCTGCAACATCCACTTGAAAATTAAACATGGACCATCAACATTACCACATCAAAGGCTGCTTCTTGTAACAAGAGGCAGACAACGCACAGTGACACATACTTAAATGTTTTGTTTTTGTTATTGCTTTGTTTGCCGTGCCTTGTCTGTTAATGCAGAAAATTCCATTTAGTGCAAAAATGCAAATGCTGTGAGGCACAAGGACATCCTCTAAACGAGAACAATGGCCACAGGCCAGCGGAGGAGCAGACTCTGCCTTTGAACCATTTAAAAGGGCATTAATGTGCAACTTATAAATAATCAACTAATTCCTTCTTAAAACACCCAATTAAGTCTGTGACATTAAAAGAAACCCGGGCTTATTAAAAAATAAAAGAGCAACGCTAGTCGATGGAAAAAAAACAAAGAGAATCTGAAATGTAACGGCCATTTAGGGACAAAAAAAGCCCAGTAATGCCACAAGGTGTCCACATAAGAGTACCCAAAAACCCAAGGCTACATCAGAGACTAAGAGATTCCAGTGGAGAACGATGAGTGACATTTCACTGACATTTCCCTGCAGCATTCAGTGTGGAGCTGTGTCACGACAGCGTCTGAAATATCTATGGATACGTTTGAATGTGAACAGGCGTTAAGGGATGCAGGTTCTTTCAGGGGACGGCCTCAGCTCTGGGGCCGGTGATGAGGAGCCTGGACCCTGAGAGATTGAATGGTAATCACTGGAGCACAGATAATGGATGATTGAAGGCTCTTTCTACGCTGCTGTTGGATTTCAATATCAGAGAGGCCCTAGAATTGGGATTCTTATCAGGGGCGGTGTGTCAAACAAAGGAGAGCCGAGCGTGAAATATGGGGTCCAACTCAGGCACACGACCATGGCGATTAGCACAAGGATAAAAAAGGCCGCACAAACAAAAGAGGGCAGCTTCAGCCGGACAAAGGGCTGTCCACTGCCTTGAAACAAGAGACACGGAAGGAAGAGGGGACATAAAGGAAGAGAGAATACTTGGTGGTAAAACGAGGACAGGACAAGAGTTTTGCAGAGATGGTTGGAAGATGAATAGACAGAGCCAACTGTTAAAGAGTGTTCCAGACTCCCTGCTTCTCAAGAGGAATAATGGACCAGCAGGGATTAAATGCAATATATCGTGCCTCAGTGCCATTCATACACATCCAAACAAAGATGCATCATCATTCACATACACCCACACACACACAGGGGCACGGGGCTTCACATCTCTGCCAAGTCCACCACAAATAAACAAACAACAACAAAAAAACAACAACAAAATTATTTCCATTTCTCCCCAGATTCCAAGCACTCCAGCTTGCCAGGAAAACTCATTAACCCTCTCTTCAAGAACTCGAGACAAAGAGGGGAAAATAAAACATTACTAATCAATGAGATCGCATCATTGTGGGGGTGGAGGGGAGCATTTGGATAACCTGAGAGGGCTAACAGCTTTTGCTTTAGTGTTGTGCTGGCTGGCCATGGGGCAGAGAAAGAAAGTTCATTAATTAAACAGGACTAGGGGTAACAGATGGAATGGCTAGCTGGATTCTAATCACTTAAAGTAGACAGAACGTTTTTTACACCCGAGCTACAAGCAGCAGCACCTCCACACATCAATCATGATGAACTTGTCTTCTAAACAGCAGTGTGGTCAGTACTCGTCCCGTTGTGACACTGGGGTCAAGGTATCCTGGGTGACTGACAGAGATCAGCAAACCTTAACACGATAGCCATTAGAGCCATTTTGATTTTGTTGACATTTAGCAAAGGCATCTGTGACACCCAATACTGGACGCCTTATAATGGTGGGACAAGGAAACTGGGAATGAAGTCAAATGTCTTTACTAAGATGCTTAGAATTAAGTGATACCCAACTGTGAGAATTAACGCTATATGCTCCCACTCAAAAGTGACATAAAATAGTTGAAATAAATAATATTGGTAGAAGCCAAACAGTTGTCAGTAACACAAAGCATTTACACACTTGTGCGTATGTCATTCTACCTGATGAGGAGGAGAGGGAGGGAGGGGGAGGGAGAGGGAGAGAGAGAGCCGGCAAAAGCAATCCCACACACAACCGGCAGACCTGCTTGCTTTCACTTTGCCGCTTACAAATAGACAGATGTCAGACATGAATGCATAACAGACGGAGTGAGGAGGGGAGGGGCACATGGGTGTGTGTGTGTGTGTGTGTGGGGGGGTTCAAGTTTAAAAATACACATACATTGGGTTACACTCGTCTATTGTGTGTTTGTATTACTTTGAGTTGGGAACTGCATGAATTCTTATTTCATATACTCTGTGAAAACTGTTATTTTAGCATGAAAACTCCTTGATTGATCCTTAATATTTATTTTATTTAATATAAAAGTGTATCTACAGTAATTATTTAAATGTAGGAAAATAAATACTGGACAAAAACTTATATTTAGAGGAAATTACTACCATTAATTTGGCAAACCGCAAAATAAAGCAAACACAAACCATCCTTATTCGTTGCAAAAACACAAACAGGATGCATGGTACACATAAACACATGCACACACACACAGTACACACATAAAGCTCTTCCTGTTGTATACATACAAACACAAACATCCAAACAGGCACAACAGTTTGACACCAGCAATGTGTGCGTACACTACAGCAGGCGGGGCCCTGGGTCCCTGCTGTTGGCCGTCTGGTTCCACGCCTGCTATACCTGTGTTTAAAAAGGGGTGGCCCTGACGAGGCTCAGACCTCAGTGTGCAGACTGGGCTGAGCCGGGCCCCGAGGGCATTCAGGGTGTGGGTGCCTCGCAGCGGACACCTTTTGTTACAGGCTGGGTGGCAAGAGGAGGAGGAACTGATGGGGTGGGGCGGCGGTGGGGGTTGAGTAATGCTATGAGTCATTCTGCATTAGCAGCAGGGAAGGGAGACACGGAGAAGGGGGTGGGCGAGGGAGAGAATACTTCTGCATGTTGCATGAAGCTAGACGCCATATGCCATCCGAGCTGGGCTGCCTCCTGAGTCAGGGCTCTTGGTTTGACAGGCTTGTGCTTGCCCCCTCCACATGACCAAAGCTACCCCCATCTTCCCCAACTAAAACCCTCCTCCCTCTAGGCCTACGCTCCAGCTACGGACTAGGCAATTGCTGTGGTTGTGCATGGAGGGGGGGGGGTGTACTCAGTGATCTGAACACATCGGACATTGTCGTGAGTCCCGGCAGGAACAGCTGGTCAGCTGGAGAGAAGGGTGGAGGGGGGGGTGGGGATAAGGAGGGGAAAAGATGGGAGGCAGTGCGGTACACTGATAATGGGATTAGGTTAAAACATTCAGTGGGCGAGAGACCCCTCCTCTCTCTGTAGCCTCCAAAATACTGCGTTAACTCTCAACCGCTTCATCGAAGCCAGTGCCCAAACCACCCTGGCCAACGCCAAGCAGGGAAACCTCAAACTGGCCCTTCACCCAACCCCCCCCACCTACCAACAACAGCCAACTGCCTCACACTGAAAGGTTTGCACTCAACATGATGGATACACAACCAGACAGTAAATATCATACATTGAGCTACAAGAAATTTGGGGGCATTTTTAAGAGAAGGTTGAGTTGAGTTGGTCAGCCCTTTTTTCCATAAACAGGAAGTTGGCGAGTCATACTCGCATCAGCTCAGTTCAGCACTTAATGAATGACCAGCAGGGCGTCTCACTGTGCCCAGTCAAGCACTGTGTTCCACAGTGATATAGACTGCTGAGTATTATCCACGAGACTGCCGACAGTTATGGCACAACAGCTGGCAAATTAGACCTATCAGTGATGCTAAATAATTCATGTGAGACAACAGTAACGTGGCAGATCCTATTCATGGCACCCCATCATGCATGCAGACGCACTTTCATCTCTGCTAGGTGAGGAATCTTACTGTACACAAAAGAAAGTGTTGTCACCGGACAAAGACATAGTGAGAGCGGGACAATAACTTGCTCAGAAGGGGTGTGAGAATATGCCATTGTCAATGCAGTCGGTGACTGTAATAATTATGTTGGCATCTGGAGGGTGCAGCAACAGCACACAATGGAGCTCATACAGGACATCATCTTATTCATGATGTTTCCAGTGCGCGTCCCTTGTAATTATGTACATCATCTGTGGAGCTGCGGGACTGTGGATGTGTTCACGTGAGCCTGCGAGCGACACATGACGGACCTCAGCAGCTTTCTGGGTTCCAATGAAAGGATCAAGCCTCTCTTTCTTTTTGCCACAACACAGACACAGACACACACACACACACACCACCTAAAAGCCTGGCTCGCATGACTAGAGATGGGCAGAAACAGATTATGGTTATTGATCGCTGCCTGGAGATGGATCTGTCTGTGTGTGTGTTTACGTGTGTGTCAGTGCAGAGGATGGGGACTAAGGGCGGTGTGCAAAAGCTATTGATTCTGTCCAGTAGGAAGGCTATGTGTTTGAATCAAGGTCAGTTCCACACTGTCTCACCTATTAGAAACTTGCAGTCTCCCCAACACACACACACGCGACAGTTTTTACCCTTAACAATAACCCCATCACAAAGAATGATGGATGGCACGTCAAACTCAAGTGCGCGTTGAAGAGAGAAATGAATCTCAGGTCCAGGATGAAGACATTATTCTACACGGACAGTATGAAGGATCCTCATCATACAGTAAATGACAGCAGACAGCGAGGCTACCCAGACAGGGTTTGCTGATGTGCCATTAAAAGAGGCGTAAATGACCGTCGCCCCTGCCAATAAATCAGTAAAAAACAACAGCGAATTGATCAAAACTTACAGTAAGTTGTTTTTCGATTGAACATTTTGTGGTCACATCTATTCAAAATGCAGCTGTGTAGTGTGGACTAGTTGCAGACAATCTACTTAGAACACACAAAGCCAGACCAGCTGCATTTTCCATCAGGCGTATAAATAATAGATGATACATTATGAGTTGTCTGTGAGAGGCTTGTGATATGATGTCTACGAGGCCTTGGTTGTGTCCTCACAGGAGAAACTGTCAAATTCAAACCGACAAAGGGATCTGGCCACTGAGCAAGAAAAACAATGTAATGGCACAGATTTCACAAACCCTCACAAAAGAGAGAGGGAGGAGAGCAGAGGATGTGACGGGGAGAGAGGCAGCGACAGGGAAGTATCTTTCTGAAGAACACCCGTAAAGCTCATCTGTGTGTATTTTCTGACAATGTTGCTGAGGTCATTTTTATTTATCAAATCCTATTATCCCAAGAGATCCCATGAGCACTGCAGTTGACTGCTGGAGTCCTCTTGAGCCCTGTGACAGAGTGAGAGAGGCGGCTGCAGCACCATACTGGCCTTTTATCTGGACACACAGGGGTCATATAGCTTCTCTTTGAAGAAATATTCAACTAATTACCTTAGGGAGTGGCCTCACAGGCAGAGAGCAGACTGTGGATTGTTAAGGCATTGTGAAAGGGTAAACTAAGGATGAGGATTTTCATCTTGCACACACACACACACACACACACACACACACACACACACACACAAAAACAGATCCAAGATGAAGTCATTGCTCCAACCCGTGAAAGACAAAGAGCCACATTTCCTGAGAAGATGAAAGAATGATGACTGGAAGAGGAAAAGTGCAAAAGGCTGGTATAATACAACAACAACAAAAAAAAAATCTAATGATGAAAAGAGTAACTGCACCTGCCACTCAGGCCTGTTTTGTTCATGGTTCATGCCATCGCTGAACATTTTGTCAGTCAGGCCAATCTGATGCCACAATCTATAAATCTTGGTTCATATGGCATACATCAAACTCAGGGCTCAGATGCCATTCATTATTTGATATAGCTTCTGTCCTCATGAGCCCCTCAGCTAGGCAGACAAACAGCAGGCAGACATGCAGATACTTATGCTGGCAATGTTGTGCTTTGCCTGGCACGTTCACTCTCCTCTCTTGGAGTGCATGAGGCCTGGCAGAAGTGCAGAGGCAGTGCTTATCTCCTCTCATAGATCATGCCTTTGTGCCTGTCTGCTCCTCCTGCTGAGGAATGCCAGGTAAAGGCTTTATATCCCAGCACAGGCCTGGTACTGTCCCACCCATACCACCACCCAGACCCCCTGAGGCAGGCCCCCCTCTGGTACTGAGAGTAACACGGGGCTAATTCACTTGGCGTTGGGTAACAGACATCTGTCACTCAGGACGCCCCCCGGGACTCGCAGACAAGGCCTGATATAGGGGTGGGGAGGGTCCTGTGGATGTGATGCACTGTGAAACACATACAGGCAGACGCATACTTACACACACCCAACTGTAAACATCACACACATGGTGTGTTGTAGAATAATTAAGATGCCAAATCTTGTGCTGTGAGCACTTTGGATACGAGACCTTGACAGTAACTTAAAAAACGACAAAAAAAGTTGATGTCTCAAAACAATAGATGTTGTCTTCCATCTAAATTAAACCTCTATGGGGGAGGTTTCTATAGCAACCGCCAGAGGGGCAGCGTGGTTCTGGTGTTGTACATGCTGTCCGTGGAGGAGCGAGGCGCTGGGGGGAGATCAGATTTCCCCCTCCAGGGCCCATCCTGACTCTGCCACCCCCCCTCATCTCACCCTGCAACTCTGTGCTGCTGGCATTCACATGCTAATTAATCTCCATTGGTGATTGCACTGCCTTTAAACCAACTGACAACTACAGCTGGAGTCAGGCTCTTAACGGCACACTGTTGGACGGATGATTGGAGGGATGAGAGCAAGCGTGTGTTTGTGTGAATATTTGTATGCGTCTGCATGAACTTGTATGCTTTTTTTTCTTATTTTGGCTCTCCTTGTGCTCCCTAAAACAGCAGTGATAGATGATGACACATTATCGGTGCTCCTACCCAAAACAGTTTCATACAACCTCCCATGCTGCTCCAGGCTGTGAAACAGTCCTGGCCTAATAGCTGTATGTAAATTAGCCAGCCCATAAAAATGAGTGTCAGCATTCCGCAGTGTACGTTGGCTGACGTGACAAGCACGCCACATGTCTCAATGAATTTACCCAAATGGGCTGCTGGTGGTGTTGAAAATTTATGCTCAGTGGTGTTATGCAGCTAATGCAATCATCATAAAAACTACTGCTAAATGTATGCTCATAACATTAATGGTCTCAGCTGTATATGGGTAATAAACAGAGCTGATCTTTTTAAATTGTTGCATTTGTCTGATGAGCCATCCCTGTATGGGATAGTGAACAGTAAATGAAGCAGAAGGCACGGGGAGTAAAGGATACAAGCTCTGGTAGAGAGTCAGACGGGATTTGACAGCTCTGCTGGCATTGATACAGGTGGCCCGCACCAGGCTTGGCAGCAAAGTCCCAGTGATGATGGCGCCATTGAATAGAGGACCAAAGAAAGGAACCTGAGGAAGTTAAGCAGGGAATGAAAATAAGAAAAAAAAAAAAAGGAACAAATAAACATCCACAATGATCCACATTTACTTTTGGTCCGTTTTCTGTCTTAATAAATGCTTAAATATAAGATGCTTTTGTTCTTTTTCTGACCCGTTTCTCCATCTGTTTGGGGAGAGGTTCGAGTCGAAATTGGATTTCACCTAACTTTGCATGACAACCATACATATCTAATGCGAATCAATGTTCGGTAAATGAAATTAAAACGACAATCCATACCAAACAATGTCCACATATTGAGCTACCGAGCAAACACAAAGGGCCAATATCCATTTTAGTGACAGCATGCGAGTGTGTGTGGGTGCACACGTCTGTTCATGCATATTGGAAGGGGGCCCTTAATCACTGAAGCTCAATGGTCGTTGACCTGGAAGTTGATGTGAATGTCAAAGTCTCTCCAAAAGGTCCTGCTGTCTTCAACTTGGCAGTTCAGGGGTATAATAACCAGTCAAATTAAACAATAAGTGGATTTTAACCAGGAATGATACAGACCAATTAACTTAATCGCACGTATAAACCTGAGGTGACACGGTGTAAACGTCTATCAGAAATCTGGAAATCTCTGGAAAACTTTAAATTCATGTGAAGAATCACACCTTATGAAGACTTTCACAAATCTAACCTGCATAGGAAGTGTGCGCTTGCTAATGAATGGATGGACCATTTTCCCCAGAGAAGAATATTAACTTTTCAATATAACTTCCATGTTTGCATGTTGAAGAATCTGTGTTGAAGCACGAATTGTGTTTCTAACTTTCAAATCGTGTGAAGTATGAATGCATATTGTAAAGCAAGTTTTCATGCTATTTCTATACAAAAGCCCCTGTTTTGCCCTCTTAGATTACACTTTATAACATACAGTGAAAATTGACCCCGCTTTAGAGCAAGGACACAATGTTCCTCAAAGAAATTAAAATGACTATGATAATTATACTGGTTAAATGAGTCCATTGAATGAGTAATTGCCAATGAAATGGAGCAAACAATTGATTTGTAAACATGGTGCGCAGTATAAGTACACTACAAACCATTTCTCCGGAGATCTGAAAAGTCCTTTGTAGTTCCTTTCTATAGCTTGGACTGTACTCATAAAGCTAAGTGGCGACGCTATTGTTTCTTGCAAAATATAATTTATTCCTCTTTGATCTCTCTGAAGAATCTGTCGCTTCAACTGAAATTCATGCTTGAAAGTGGGAATACGAAGCAGATTGCTGTTAAATAATTTGAAATACCTGAATATTGTTTAGTATGAATGATTAAACCAGCCTTCTCACATGAAGAAATGCCCCATCTTCACTAAACGCACACACACTTAAGAGTATCTGAGATGAAAGCCAACCAAGAGAGGCTGGTAACCATCTCTGAAAGCACATACCCACAGTGTGGCTAATAATGCACTACTGGAGTAGGAGCCTTCAGACGGAAACCACAGCAGAAGAAAGAACCTAAAAAATCTGCAGCAAGGTCTGAATGGAAAGGAAGCACAAGGGACTGCCTTAACCCATGAACAGAGATGGGAAAGTGGTGCAAAGCTGAAAATAGCCAGTGTGGTTTTTATGCTTTCTGTGCCTGGAAAATAACAGAATAAAATATTACTGCCGTCCGAGCACTAAAGAAAAAATAATGAAAGGCATGAAAAATTACCTCGACAATGTATTGCCAACAATGGTCTTCACTAAAATGTAAGATGGCAGCGCTTTACCTGTGGCTTCTTCATGATCTGGATGAAATACATGTGGTTCTTCATCGGGTAGATAATAATCAGGACATCTCCAAAGTCAGTTGGGACGATGCCACGTCGATAGTCTCTGTTGTGCTCCGACCACACTATATGTACCTCATCATTTCCCAGGTGACGCAGCTGTCAAACAAACAAAATCACTCTAATCAAGCATTTGGCAAGTGCACGTCGTTCTTATTCCTATGGTGGTAATGACAAGAATACAAATTCAGTGAGACTGGGGCTCGTCACCGGGGTTCATCCCAAGAACTTCCCAAGAAGTCTCAAGAGTGAATTAAGGGAATGAACGATAGTAAAATATGATTTACCACGGACAGGTCAGTGGAGGCTCCATAAGTAATCCATCATAAATGGCTTTTATTACAACATATGGCAATATTTTATTGAACGATTCACCCCATCATAAGCCCTGCTGTAAATTATGTATACTGAGAAAAAAAAACATAAATGCAACAGGTGCAACTAAATCAGAACCTGTTGGAAAACAATGGTTTACATAAAATAGAAGCCCGGGCCCTGCTTTTGACTGTTTTTTATAGCTTTTCATTATAAATTCAAATTGCAAACACAAACTGCACAAAATGGAGCATTTTAAAACCAAATAATTCAAATCCAATTAACTTTCTCCATCAGAGATAAAATTGCTTCCCATTTCCACTCTATTCAAAAACACAAATGAAACTGGGCAGGACACGAAGGTACACTTTAATGACAGGAAATTGCCTGATGCTTGTTTGAAATAGGTAAACAGCTTTCCCTCCTTTTTTCCCAAGTAAAACAGGTGGATACAACGATACTACATTCTCTGGCAAGTGTAAATCACTTAGCCAGTGGTCAAGTGATGTTGAATCAAGCTGTCCTTCCCCTTCCTGGGCTATCATGGACAATGAAAAAAGAGCCTCTGCTCTGAAGAAAACATCTGCCAATGTACTGTGGGCCTAATGAGCTATTACGGAACATGCCCTCGCCAACAAAAATGCAATTAGCACATTCTATTATAAGCCCTTAATTATGGTAATACGGTAATCTTAAACAAATCCACGGCATGCTGATTACTGGAGCTTGCCAGTTGAGTCTGTCTGTCCAAGGATCAGCAGGTACCAACCAGGTCAGTCACTGGGACAATTTCAGAGAAAATGTTGAATATGCATTTGCAGTAAACAATCAAGACTGGGATAATTTGGGTTAACACATTACCATTTGGATGAGCAGAATCCCAAGTCTAATGAGGATGCTTATGCTCGAGTCAATCATCTTCTGCACCACTCCATTTATTCCCTCTTTAATCACATCCAAATGTTTGAGACGTCTTTGATAAAATGTGACTCGAGTCAAAGACTCTTGTTCAATTAGCCCTCTTTGACCTTCCACCCAGAGAATTAGGCGTCAGACACATGGAGACAGTAAACCAGAGGACCCCAGAAAACAAGAGGCTCCTTCTACAAACAGCCTGCCTCAGCACGGCTAAGCTGCAGTGCCTGGGGTTGTGCATGATAACTTAAGCACACATTTCTCCCTCAGACACACACACACCACACACACTGCATGGCCTGACCCCAACCCTGCAGGTCATTTCTATAACTGCATTACTGAAACCAGCTGCTACTGCTGCAGCTTGCACTGCCCGAAAAGCCACAATTGGATTGAGGAATTCATGGGTTTGCCTCTTTTCGTTTTTGGTTTAGCTGTTCTTTTTTACCTACATTTTCAAACAAGCAATCTGCCCACTGAGAGCTCGCCCACAGTATGCCTCTGAGGGTCAGAGGCAGTAAAGTGGGTGACTGTTGGACTAAAAGTGTTATTTTTAAATTGACAGGTAAACATCCTACTTGAGGACAGACAAAGCCAGTTTCTCATTCCAATTCTTCATACCTCTCCCCTTCTCTTTGCCCCCACCTGCCCTCCCATCTTTTTTTGAAGCATCTGTGCATGCAGCCAGCCTGCCAATTTCTGCTGAGCCTGTGGCTGGTGTGGAGAACTGTGCAAGGTGAGCATAGGCAATTACAGAAGTTCCAAAGTGAAATGAATGGAACTGTAGGGGTAGCACACACCGCTATGGGCATGGCCACCCCACCAGCGCCTCACTCTGGCCAGCCAAAGTTAAAAATCTTTACTCAGTGTCACTAATTTTTGCAATCACTAAGCACAAGTTCAGGATGGGTTTAGAATGAGTAGGGGGTTATTAGCGAAAAAAAGTGGGGGTTGGTCTGTGGAGGACTGGAAGGGGCTGGATATGAGGAGAGCCTGATTAATTTCCCTTCTCAGCAGGTTACTGTATGAGAAGATTGGCAGCACGGGCAGGGGCCTTGTGGCTCATTTCTTTGTGCTAACTGCTACTGCTGCACTGCAGCTCAGAATCCCATGTCAGAACCCAATCGATCGCTCCTGTGGCGGCAGCAGGAATTGGATAAAAGGATCCTGCCGGCATCCGGCCGGCGCCTGCCCTAGCAGGGAGAGCTAATGGCTGATTCCAGGCCCTGGTCACAGCACACGGGGAGGGGGGCAGGGGCTAGCTGAATCACAGTCATTACTGCAGCGGCACATGCCCTCTCTTCACTCATGCGCCTTTTACTCTCTACTCCTCAGGCCTGCCTGGACAGGGTCACTAATCAATGCCCGCACTCTGGAGTCACACCTCCTGATCACAGCTTAACACTGCGCTGAAGGCTACAACAACATATTGCTATGGGCAGAAAGGACTGTGTAGCCATTTCACTGCATCAAATGGGAAGAGTATTTTGTTGACAATGTCTCTACATTTGACCAGTGAAATGCATACAGCACAGGCGATAATAATCTAAAGGCCATTTACTGAAAAAGACGATGATAATACGACAGGTTGAAAACAGAATAAACATAAACAGGTCATTTTACCTTTTTTGTATGGCAATCATCAGAATCAGATGGCATACGTGTGGAGACATGGAAGATGGCTTCCACCGTGGAGGTAGCGTAATAAGGGGCCGTTACACCTGTGCTGCCATTTCTCTGAAGGCCTCCCATAAAACCACAGTGTGTAGCCAGGTTCACCTAGGGGATTGATGAACAGTTAAGTTACAACTGGGTGTGCCTTTACACGTGTGTAAGCATATTTATGTTATATCTGAGGATCTGGTGTGGTTATATGAATGCATGACTGTCTCCACCTCCCATCCCAGTCCAGATACAAAGTCTTCATAGGCCTGGCTGCCTGCGCTGTTTGACAAGATGGAGCACTTGTCCTCTTGTCCCTCTCCAATGTAGAATACAGCAATCTTGTGCGTCTCGCGACTACAGAATAAAATACATGTTAGATAGTATTAAAATAACAACACCACAAGGACCAATTTTACATGCAAACTACTTCTCAGCCCCTTGAAGTATAATTCCCATGACTCAAAACACTACAACTTGCTTATCAAACTAAAGTGTTTAAATTAAATAGTTGAATAAAACCAGAAATAAGCTTCTGTCATTAACAATATTTGGAATACTTTGATGTCTTATAACCAGACTGAGGTAACATATGAACAGTGGGGACTAAAATATAAACAATTACATGTTTTCATTAGTATTCAGTGTCTACAAGGAAAATTCTGAAATTAAATTTGTGATTCAACATTAAAAAAAGTTTTACCACTGCCTTGAATCCAAGTTCTTCAGTTCTCTTAAGAGCTTTGAATTTTTCTTAAGCAGGTGGAAACTTTTCCTGTTTGGGAAAGACAGTCTTGGTTAGATGACATTTACATTTTATTATTCTACATTCAAATAAAACACTCAACAATGTGAGTTTTATTTTGCACTCAAGATTACCAAAGCCAAAAAGGGTGCAGGTGCAAACATCAATCTCCGACAAGCTGAGTGGATTTTGCACCATCACCATTAAGAGGTGTAACCTTTTAATTTACAGGAAGCGTTGCAAAGATGTGGCACTGTATGATAGACTTTAACGAAAGCAGCTGGACATTTATAACCTGTGGAGAGGAGATTAAGACGCTGCAGTGTGCTTTTATCTCAACTCTCTCTTTCCTTCAGTAACAAGCAAACAGCTGAACAACCCTGAAGTAAAAAAAGTAGGTAGCAAGATATTAGTAAACTGCAGAGGATTATTGTCAACATAGTTGTGTTTCTTTCCTTTCTGACTGGCCACATTTAAGATGCATGTTGATGCTGGAAAAAAAAAGAGGATAGGATGCAGTAAGAAATGATAAAAAGAAGAATCTATTTAGCAATAGCAGGGAAAATGATGTGCCACTATACATATACATCATCATTATTTCAATGATGAAGAACTACACAATAATCCATAGAAGACAAATCACTGTAGCCAATTCTGGTGGGGAGTTTACCTGCGGTCCCAAGAGTTCATGCCGAGGTCATTAAGTAGCAGCCGGCAGAAGTAGAAAGGAGCTTTTGGTTCCTGATGGGAGGGTTCCCTCTGGCAGGCAGCTCGAAAGCTAACATCAGCATCCCAGTGCCTCACCTGCTCGTCCTCCTGCTGAGTCTGACGGAGAATGGCCTCCACAATGGTGCTCTCCTGCTCCACGTTCATGCCATGTGGCGAGGGCGCTGGCTGGTTGAGTTTAAGTTGCGGTTGGGGCAGACATTCTGGACTGCTGATGCCCAGGTTCTCCAGCAGTTTGTCGAGAACATCGACTTCTTCCACCTCACAATCGAGGACCGTGTCCGAGAATGAACCTTGTTTGCTTCGATGCAGTGCCTTAGAGGGAGAGCAGGTCTGGTTTCTGCTGTGAGTGACGGTGGTGGTAAAAAGAGGGCGGTCAACTGCACTAAAAACTCCCACGTCAACAGAATCTTCTTGGGTCGTGCAGTAGAGGATTGAACCATCCCACGAGTATTTGCCAGAAATGTCCCGGACGATAACTCGCACTTGGGAAGAAGTGTGGGGGGGCTGGCCAACGGTGGGTGTTTCAGCAGGGATCTGCAGGTAGGACACCAGTGTGCTATCATTGAAAACAAAGAGCTGCAGGTTGGGGCTTTTGAATACCTCAGAGGACAACTCGGACGACTCCACATAAGGGTTGTCGTGGTTTTCGCTCACTAAGCTGTGGAGAAGGGCCGGGCCACCGCTCAGCGGATGATGGCCCAGATGGTTCACCAGGTGTGTCATTACCATCCGTGCTGTGAGAGGTATCAGTTCCATGTTCCGCCGTCGCTTTTCTGAAAGAAGAACAAGGACAGAAAGATAGGAAAAAAACTGAGAACACGTCCAAAGAAAAATACACAGGTAAAGTGTAAAATGGAATGAATGGTTAAAGTTACTGATGGGTTCAGGATAACGTTGCATGTGGTACCTTTAATAATACAGTACATCCAACACAGACTTTGTCGACCCAATTTTAAAAGCCCCATATTTGTGTGCAGACATGCTATCATCTCCGTTAGCTCTTTTTTACACAAAGCCAAATCTCATTAATGATTACCAACAGGAGCACGTTATTCATTGCTCACAATAGCCTGGCCAGCACACCTCTAAATAGGTAGCATCTAATCATAAGAGACAACTTTGTAAAGCCCATTGAGTCTTCTTACAATGGACAAGCATTGCAACTGGCCGAGTGCTAATGAGAACCACCGTCTTTAAAGGCTGCTGAATAGAAATCTACTTAGTGAATTGCATTTATGTAAATGCACAGGTTTTTACTCCCCAGAGAAAGACATGCCATGCTTTATTCTGCAGTGATGTGGGGAAAAAAAAACAAGAAGATGCACTCTTGCATTGTGACAATGCTATCAATACCATCATCCCCCATCAAAGTGGAGAAAGCTCTTTAGAAAGCAGGCCAAGCTGCATTAGAGATGTGCTGGCCCTTTGATGTGACTTGATCAATATGAGGTGCGGGCATAAATATAACTAGGCTGACATGCTTTGGTTTGCCCTTTTAATAGTGTTTTGTTATTTCTAGCAGCTGTGCAACAAAAAGCAGAGGTGGGGTGAAATTTTATCAGGCAAAAACCTAGTGTCTAATTCTTAGACCGTTCCAGTGGACATATGCGACGTGTTTTTGGGCTTTAAGGACTTTTCAGAAGTTGAGGACGAGAGAGAGAGAGAGTAAGAGAGTGGGGAATACACGGCCTAATGGAATTACAAGGTCACAAAAAAGAAGAGAAAAAAAAATCACATTTTTATCAAAACCCCATAATGGGTCTTCTCTCTTGTGCTGAGCACTAATGCGAACATTCCATTCCCTGTGATGGTTCATTTCCTTTTCATACTTTTAATAAGATATTGACGTTTAATGGACAGGCTCAAAATGGATGGTTTACTTTGAGTTTGGTTGTTTCTTTAGGGGGCAAATATATGCATCTACAGTCCATAAGAACTGGAGGGAGATGGAATGGAGTAGTGTAATAATTAGTAGTTGTACTCCATTATACTGCAACATCATCATCATTTTTGCACTCTTACACAGAACAGATATTAAAGGGGTGGGCATCAGGATGACAGTGTTGGAATGCTGTTTGTGTCTTTACCTTCAGCAACAGTGAGCAAGTTGCCAAAGTCAGTAGTGGTCGACTGTGTGGGCGGTGGCTCACAGCTCTTCACCTGACCCAACATGAGGTCATAGTCACTGGACAAGTCTGACAGACTGAGGAGGTAGTGGCTCTGTTGGGTGTGCAGGTTGGACCCAGATACACAGCAGTGCAGCACCTGAGGAACAGGAGAAAACATCGGGATGACTTAGTCACCGTGTCCAGATAGAGTGTGTCTGGCTACTGATTCTACAATATGACAGTGAGATGCACTTTGATGATTAAACTGAAACTTTGATGTATAAAGACACTTCCCTATTAGGAGTGATGGTGTCTGGCAAGACAATGCACAGTGACACTCCAGAAGGCCTGTTTGACACTGACATGATCCAGGAGCATAGGAAAGAGGCATATATATGCTCCATATACATCATAAGGCAGTGGTGGAAAGGAGGGAGCGAGGGAGAGAAAAGAGGGTCTTCATTGCCACTAATCCATTTCTCCTGTGATGTGTGAGTGTATCGATCTACATAACAGATGGCAGAGCATCCGTTGGCAGGGCTAGATAAGGCGCACTGGGGCAGTTGATTACAGCCATTGGACAGGTTTACACTGTTTGATTTAATTAAGACTTTATCCTTGAGCTCAGCTCTCACCACAGACATGCATGCTCAGCCACACACGCACAAGCACACAAACTCAAACACACCTGTATACTGTATAATCTGAGTGGAGGTAGGGTGCACCACACGAGCGGGTGAAACATATGCCTAATGTATGTAAATGAGGGGGGCCTCTCATTCAGAGTTGAGCAACTTGGGTAAAGCCCTGCACAGGCTAATCCCATTCAGCACACACATACGCTCACACTTGGCTGAGAGGACGCTCGGAGAGGCAGGCTGGGCTTTGCCATCTGAAACAGTATTGTGTGGGGCAATGTAGACAGTATGTGGATGATTCTAGTGAGCAGACCTCTGGCTTCGTGGGGGAGGGATTGGAAGCGTGATTCTGAAAAGACCTGAACCAAACAGCTGCTACACCAAAGCCCCAAAGAGCTTCCTCTGCGGAGAGGTGGAGAAACGGAAAGGGAGGGGGGGGGGAAAACCCACGGCTGTGCTTGACAACTAAGTGACTGCACTTAGCATAGCAACAGTTCCAGGAAGAATACACATAGTGAAACAAGCGTACCGTAGATAGAGGGACATGTATTGAGTACACCTATGTACACACATTAATAAAATTATTAAAAAGGCAACACAGACACACACACAAACGGTAGTGCAAAGGTAGCCAAAGAGAGCAAACCAATGAGGTCTAGTGCAATTATACTCCTTACAGTGATTTGCTTGCTTTTAGTCACTGAAAACATTTCTCCATATCATTATAATTAGATTGTGTGTATAAGTTGTGGTTGTGTTGAATGGATTAGAAGATACCAGCTTCTTTTAAAAAAATATAAATGTAATTAAAGGGTGAAGCATGGAAAACAAATAGACACTCAGCTACCTCGTCAGTGTTCAGAGGTGGAATAAAAGCATGGCGTTTTGTATCTAGGAGCAGCTCTTTTCTACTTGCTATGGAAAATAATTCACCATTAAGTGTTCCTGGAAATATATAGATCATAGTTACGATATTACATTATTATTGTCAAACCTTGTAATGCCTTGCTTAATATATTATTTCAAATGAAATCCAGAGGCCTCTGCCTTTTGTGTGCTGATAGGCAACCAATCATGCCTAATTGTCTTTGCATTCATAGCAGCTGCAGTCGCTCTCATATTAAGACATATTCCATTCAAATCTCCAGAACAAGCATTTATAGCCTGAGCTTATCAAGTGGACAAAGGGTCCTGTTTGAATAATTGGACCATTTCTTATCAGGGGTGACATCCTTACAAAGATCTGCCGTTGACCGCATCTGCCCAGACAGGAGGGGATGAATAATACCTCATTCATTTGTGCCTAAAGCTTGGCCCTCATCCTCAGGGTCAGGCCATAAAATAAAGGGTTAAAGGGACATATAAAGAGAAATAGATTGAATACAAAATATTATGCCCAGTTAAAAACAAATGGTAGTACACACATGCCTCAAATATTATCAAGCACTTCATACATACTGTATGTGAAATGTCAACCGCATGCATCGACTTTGGCGGTCTTCATTGCTGCCGCAATAAAGTTCAATGAGCCGTAGCCATGAGGTCACATTAGAGGTGAGTCTAATTAAAGGGGCAAGCCCATGTGGTGAGGAGGGGGTGGAGATGTCAAAGCTAAAGTTGTATCTCTGGGCAAACGCTTATGTATATTTCATTGGATATTACACAGCTGTGATAAAAGGGGGTTGGCTTCTTTTCAAGTTGGTTTGTGGTAGCTGAAACTCTCAGCTACACATTGAGGCTACCCACCCTGTAGATGTAGTCCAGCAGTGGGGCCTTGAGGGATGTGTGGTCCTCCACTGAAGGCATGGTGACGGGTTCCAGCAAGAGACTCAGGGGCACGGCCATGCACCAATCCAACAGGCAAAGCAGCAGTGAAACCATCAACTGAGGAGGTGAGGACGTAGAGAGAGGTACTTTTATCAGTTGGGTTAAAAAACATCAAAACAAAATTAATATTAATACAGTAAAAAAAAAGAAGAAAAGGGAGTGTGGGATTGCTTCAGAGAAACAACAGATGAGAGCCAGAGGGATAGAAAGAGGTAAAAAGGAGTGGAAAGAACAAAGCACTTCAGTTGATACATTCCTCTGCAAATGCACCATTCCAACATGATAGATCAAGGGCCTTCAGATCTCAGCCATTTCATGTCGCCTCCTTTCCAACATGTACCTTTTTGTCTGCTTCCACTGTTGAGTGCTCTGCACTCGGCAACAAAAAGGCTATTGTGGCCACAAAGATCTGTATTGGGAGAAAACAAGGAGAAAGATAATTGGATGACACACTCCTATTCATCAGCTGAGTCAGGGCTTTGTGCTCAAATGGATGTGATGCCACAGGATGAAGTGTATGCATATGCATGAGTAACACTAAGATAACTTAAGTGACTTGACATGAATTTCTCTTCTAACAGATGATGCATTCTTTAAAAAGGCCACTAATGGCTATTGGAAACATATGTGCTCGTGTGTGAATGTTACCTCGATTATTTTTTTCGGCAGAGTGGACTCCAACCTCTTGAGATGTTCCCAGTGAGAAATAAGCAGCTGAAACACGTCACAGGCTACCTGAGCTACTGCTTTGTTTCCGAACTGCACAAACAAACAAGAGAACAGGACGGCATCTTCTTAACAATGGAGGGAACTAGGCTTATCATACAGTAAGGAACAAAAACAGAAACAAAAACAAACAGTTATCTGGAACTTCTGTTATTTTTGATTGTCTGAGAGACAACCCCTATACCTTGTTTCACTAATTATAAATTATATGCTCAGAAGCAGATACAGTTCTTTTTTCTGTTTATTCTGATGTAACCATGCCTGCACGTACAGGCGACCCAAGGTCATAACAAAGTTTAAAAAAATAACGTGACAATCTGTTGAAACACACAGCAGAACTTTATGTTTCCTCATGGTATGTGAATTCCTCTACTACTATTCTGCATAAATTGATCAAAATACAAATGGAGCAGTATGTATAAACCTGACACTCCTCCCTTAAATAAACACCTGGTAAAATTATCGCTGTATTGCTGCTCTTAATGGCCAGAACATAGTGACTTTGTTGTCTGTTCATGAAGCAAAACTTTTATTACTTCTCAGTTTTAAGATTTGTAAGTTATTGTATTTCATACTTGCTGGAGAGTCACACTAATTCACGAGGATAATTTATTTGACATGTTCCCCTGCTGGATTTGGGTCACCTTAATACCCCGAGTCCCAATAAGAGGGGGACATTGATGGTTGGAGATTAGAAGAAAAAGAAAAAATGGAGTTTAGGCATAGCCTGACTGTGTTAGAATTCTCTGTGATTTGCCTTAAATTCAGCTTTTCACATACTGTGCAGATAATCAGCATAATTTCATTTCCACTTCAAGCCACGGCTCATTTTCTCCAGACTCATTGGAGTAAAGAATTGAGGCAGTGACAATTTTCTTTCAAATGTTGATTTCTTCTGTGATTTGAAATTCTTTGTGGGGAAATAGAATTTCCCATTTCTTCCAGCTGAATGCCTCTCAACATGTAACAAGGGCAGACAATGTGGGGAGTGCAGAAATGGCCAAACACAAAAAGGGGCCCTGAGAGTTCAGCACCTGCTTTTAGAAAAGAGACTCTCAGTGCCACTCTTCCCCCTAGATCCCCCACCCAGCATATACCCTCTATTTTGGAGCTGGCTGAGGCTGTGTGTCAAGTTGTACAGGGGAGTGATTACTGCTCCATTAGAGAAAGGGGGGTAGGTGGTGGGTAGCTCGAGCCGGAAGCTGGGAGATGTAGGTGCTTAAATTGGCCCACATCTACTGTGAGTGAGCCGCCTGGAAATTACGCCACCGCCCCAAATCCTTTCCATGAGAAAAAAAAAAACCAGTCCATCTCTTCACTCAGGTAATGCAGGGCTCTGTCACAATATACCAATGAGTCACATCACTGGATCTTTTCTTCTCATACTTTTCCTCTATTCAGTGGGCAGACATTGTTTTGCAGTCCTTTTGTTATCATATATAACTATTTCCATTTCTATGGTAAAAACCAAAAAAGACTGATGAAATGCAACCTTCCTGTCTCGATTGTTTAAAGATAGTCGGCACGAGTATTGTTATTTTTCGAAAAATATAATGTACAAACATTTTCCATTTTCATTTAAAATTGCATAAATTCTGCTCCGGGTAGGCCTGTCGTCCACGTTACACCAGCGTTTTAGAGCCACCAAAACAGAGAAGTTTAAAAACTCTGCGGGGTCCATTTTCATTTGACAAGAACACGGTCATGCAGTGACCTACATTCCCTTCTTGATCGGTGCTTATCAGCTACAACTTAACTATCCATTGCGGACAAAAAACAACAATAGATGCTTCTCATTAGAGATAATTAACTTCTTTGACAAGCATGTGGATGGCCACTATACCAGAATGGTCACACCGAGACTGTCCTCCAACGAAACATAACTATGCGTTGTATACAGGGATTACGACTCATAGGTTTTTTTTGTTTGTTTTTTTTTTAAAAATAGGCGGTATTAATAACAGGAATCTGGTACCTTGCGTGTGTCATCATCAAGTAGCTTCAATGAGATTGCTTAGTGTTTAAAACATTGTACTATTTAAAGCGTTAGATTTTAACACACGATAATACGCGCCATGCTATTTATTTATTTTTTCATGTCATTGTCTGTAACTTACTGCCTAACCCTAACTTCACTCGTATTCAGGGGTTGACCAAAACGACCCATAGATAAGTTTCAGTAGGAGGACTTATTGGTCACATAATATACATTTTTAGGTGTATTGATCTTGATGCAGACAACTTCTGACATGGAGATAAAATATTCATCTGGAAGCACATCTAAAAGTTTTTAAATGGAAACGTAATGGTATAGATGTAGCCTTAGGCAGTCTGCCACTGACCTTTAGTGTTACTCCCAAGACATTGATGGCATCTTTAACCTGGTGGTGTATGTTGTTTTGCATTAGCTCTTCACACACCCACAGGCCCAAACTGCACACTGCGATGCACCTGCAATGATACGGTTTATGAAAATGTTGCAAATTACATGGGAGAAAAAAAAGAAATTCTACTATTGCATATCATACCTGGCTCCTTCCATGTGTTCCTTTGTTGCCATTTCAAGCAGGATGTTGATCAGATAATCCTAAATGACAGAATTGAACAATCAATTCCATTAATTTTACTTAATGTTGATATATATTTAAATTCACCAACACTGGGTTATGCTGTTTTTTTTTCATTATCTCAAAGTAGCACATGTTGACTGTTTACCTTAATATCCTCCTTGCCAACAATAATCTCCTCAGAGCCAGACACATGTTGAAGTACAGGAATCTGGAGGTAAAGGTTGGGGAAACACACCAGAGAGCCCAGAGCAGCTTGAGCCTCCATTCTCGGAACCTGATTGAGATGATAAGGGAAAAATAATAAGGATAATACTAATGTGATCATTAAGTCTCTGCAGCTCCGTGAATACAACCCACTTCCAGGGAATGGGAAGCTCACTATCCAGGGGAAAAGGACTGGACTTTATTCATGATTCTGTTTTTGTTCAAGCAGAATCTCTTGCCACATGTGGTAGGCGTTGGACAACAAAATGACTAATTAAATGCCTGATGGATGCAGGTCTGTATCAGATTGTACACGTCATTGCACCTGATGAGTCCTGTACAGATAATGAATCCATGCTGGGAGATATGAGATGATCTGGTAAACAATGCAATAAATAAGAACATATATACATGTCCCCGATTAAATTGAACAGTGAACGTATTTTATGATTATATTATTGTTTAAAAAAAGAAAGTGATATTCATTTTCTTTCGATTTTAGTGCAGCAAACAGTAATTCATTAACAACCTGATTCATATAATAACGTGTGGGTAAAGAATTGTTGTACCTCTGGGGAAACTGAGCTGAGAACGCAGGCAGCCGCAGTGATGTAATCTCCAACTAGCATGGTGAAGCCCGGCAGGCCGAGAAAGAAGAATCGCGGGGAGCAGGAGCGGATGATAGTGTTCAAAACATCCTGATGACAAGCGTAAACACAGAAAAATATGAATAAAGCAGGTTTTAACAGGAGGGCTATGCATTTTACATTCAAACTGTTTGATTTAAGCTGAATATAAGAATAAAGCATCACCTACACTGACCAAAACTCAATAACTTCCAGTGAAGTATCTTAATGGTGAGTGGTATTTTTTGCATTTACTATGGGTAAGGAGGGAGTAATAAGGTAGCAGGGAAAAAGCTTTTCCCTCCAACAGGTAAGCTAAGCACGCTAAGTGTGTTGAGGAGAGTACAGCACTCAACAGTGCATGTCACCAAAGCACAGAAAAAACAGAGTGGAGAGAAAAGACAGGAGAGAGAGAGAGAGAGAGAGGGAGGGAGAGAGAGAGAGAGAGAGAGAGAGCGAGGAACAGCAGATGGATAAGAGGGAGAACAAAAGACCTCAACTTTCATGAGTCACATGTAAATACACACACAGGCAAACCTGTAATTAAAGCCAGAGACAAGGTATTGTTTTGCTGAGGTACAGGCGGCTCAGTGGCAGATGGGTGCTCTTTCAACATTGACATATGCTGTACTGCAGAGGGCTCTACACAAACTGCTCAAGTATGTACACTGTAATACCATGGAGCGCTTTTAACAAAAATGGCCCATTTTATATTTAGATCACAACGCAAAAGGTTAGTTGTTTTTTTATATATAAAAAAAAGCAACAAACAAATACAAACACAGCAAAAAAAAAAACCTCTTCTCACTTTTATCTGAGGCATGGGTGTGAATATATGTGTACTAAGGCAAGGTCCACGCTAGAAACACCTGCCGCCTTGTCCATAAACTTGTGCAAATCGTGCAGTTCAAACATCAGCCCGTTTGTAGCTGAACTGCGGGGCAACTTCACAAACACGCAAGCACACAATTTACACAGACGCACACTCCACACTTATCTGTGACATCCATCACCTGAAGGTTTGGTAAATAAGGAATGCACACGAACAATGGATGGAGAAATCCAATGTACACGCCGAGGAAATAAACAGGAAGTTTAACCAACATTATGTGCGTGTGGAAAATTGGTGGGAAGAGCTTCAGGATTGAGGGTCTATTTTACCCTCATTTTGTTGGTAATTGACCTCTGAAACATAATGGGCAGTGCAGACAGAGGTAATTAGCATGTACCAAACTGTTGTTTGATTGCCTGAAAAGAGCATTTTAGAGAAAGCCACAAATGTAGAATGCAAAGTGTTTTTCTATTGTATGTGTAAGTAGAGGGAACCCTGATTTGAGGTGTTTGTGTGCGTGTGTGTATAGAAATGGGAATTCGTCTCTGCATGTGGCTCTGGTGGCGTTACGAATGGCCCCCGCGTCAACAAAAGGTGCATTAACGTAACGCTGAACACAGCCACCTCGGGCCTTTTCATTTGGCCTTATCTCCAGGAAAGCATACACTGTCCACCTGCCGAACCCTGGGGTGACAGGGTTCATTTCAGCATTACATCACTTTCCATCTAATTTAGTGAACTTGGGCGTCACTGTGAAAGTGTGGGGGTTTTCCCCCCTCACAAGCTGTTGGGAAGGAATATAATCCACCCACATAACGATAAAGGTGAAAAGTTTAATCAGCAGTTATGTTTGTGGCTCTGGGGTCAACTGTCACATTATTTCTTGTCGTGCATAAATTATTCCTCTGGAGACACAGGTGAGGAAACACTTTATGCAACGTATTGGTCTTTGCAGACAAGACTGTTCTAAAAAACATGTTTTCTTTCATCATAGCAAAATGAACACGTGCAATAATAGGCAGCTATGTCAGTGTAAATAAAACACTGACACAACTAACTACTGCAGTCCAGACTGAAAGCCTATTAGATAGATTACTGCTATTGTGTTATGATCATGCCTTTATGGGACCAGTGACCAGGGAGTGACAAACAGTCAGGACAATAGACCTGACCTTGGCACTCATTTCCCCTGGAGGGATTGTCCTTCCAACTGACAGTTATTTTCCTTTGAGCTTAGTTAATTATAACGGTGAGGATTTAGCCTGCTATTCCTCTTTCTGTCCATAAAACATGGCTGCTTAACAGAAAGAAAGGCCAATAATCTTAGGGTATTTAAAGGTAAACAGGTTTAACAAGTCAGCTGGAAATGACATATTCCACCCAAAAAGTGACCAAGGCAAAAAGGAATATTTCACAAGCACAATAACAAAATGTAAATATACTTATTAACTAATTATGCAAACGTGCACGTGCATATTACATTTTTTTTTTAAAGATAATATACTTTCATATATGTCTGAAAAATGTATGTTTTTTTCTATTTTGGATGAGGTGGGGGTTGTGGGTAAAGGCAAAGAGAAAAGAGGAGGGGTATAGTAAGAGCCACTTTCTTATGTTAAGCAGGCGTACGGCTGTCCTCTATTGTGTGGCGTGAGGACTCTTTTCTTCGGCCAATTTGAGCATGCTTCAGTGGCCAGCCTGGCTCTGGCCCCCTGACGCATTATACAGAGCCACAACAAAAGCTGGAGAATGTTGCCTCGTCCCACAGTGTGCCCCCCTCATTGCTCTACTCTACGCTACGTTCCCCAGGCTCCCCTCCCGCTCCTTCACACACTCTCGCGTACACACACGCAGGCAGGCAGGCAGGCAGGCAGGCAGGCAGGCAGGCAGGCAGGCAGGCAGGCAGGCAGGCAGGCAGGCAGGCAGGCAGGACAGCCTACTCTGGGCCCCTGGCCAAAATGTCAGTCTAGCGGAGCACGACAGACGTCAATCCTTAATTAATCACATATACGCGGCAGGGGCTCAAAACATTATTTAACGACATGGAAAACATTCTAACAAGCTTGTCGCACTGCCAAGGTGCAATAGAAACCAAACCAGGAGGGCACAAATCTTAACACACACACACACAGGCATTCTGAACACCCCCTTAACACACTTTTATCCCTGTCCTTTGTTTTGGGACAATTCATTCATCTCCACTCAGCTTCATCCTAAAGGAATAGAGCAAGACCAGATTTAAATACAAGGAAAGTTGCTGCTGAAAAGCGGGGCAGGATGCCAGACAGCGACGCCTTCATCATTACCCACCACAGGTTGGCAAGTGTGAAAGAGAACCCCAGTGATAATACAGTTCAGGTTTATTATTCTGATCCTGGGTTCGTCCCAAAATCACCTGATTCGTACAAACGTGATCATGTACTGATACTCAAAGTGCTTCAGTGACAGGCATTTAACAGATTAACATGAGTCAAAAAAAAAAAAAATCTAAGCTAATAATAAATACTAAATAGCAAATTAACCACTACTGTTTGTCAGTGTTTAGAAAGGGCCCATGTACAGGCGTTGCATGAGTTTGACTAGTGCCCCATCTAGTGCTGAAACGAAGAACAACAGGCTACTTTGCTGATGCGCCATCTGCTGGCTTTACCTGGTCATCACTGGAGAAGCCTTTATGCAGGATGTAGAAGAGGTGCACCAGGAAATCACCGTTGGGGAGCACATCCTGGTGCCTGGTCATCATCTCACAGATCAGCTTGTAGGCCTGCAGCTTGCCAGTCTTGTATTCTGCTGGCAGCATGGTGGCCTATGACGAAGAGTGAGACACAAGTTCAATTTTAAAAGACTTTGATATTGAATATAATGTAACCATCACAGCTAGTGCGGTGCTGATACCCTGAAGAGCCAGGAGGCCAGCATTCGGAGTGGAGGGATGAACGCAGGCTGGGGTGGAGAAGACTGGTTGTCCACACTGATCCCAAGGTTGTCCCGGATCTGTAAGCACACATGGTAAGTATCTATTCTGTGTTCACAAAATTACTGACCATGGCAACAAACTTCTACACATGTATTTAATTCTCTTTTGAGATGAAATGCTTCATAAATGTAAATGTTTGCCTGTCCACCTTACCTTGGCCAGCTTGTGCCAAAGATCGTAGAGGTAGGAGAAGACCTTGGCATGAATCTTTGGGCAGCGGATGCTGTTGACATCTCCCAGGATACCCAATATCCTTCTCCAAAGGACAAAGGCTGAATCAGCGTGCCAACCAGTCAGGGTACCACCAGCAATGATGCTGACATCATCAGCCAGGCACTCACTACTGTCTGCACGGTCAGAGAAAATGTTTGGAGTGGTATGAGTGACAGAATTCATTATTTTAATTGGTACCCAACACAAAGTGATACAATTTAATTTCACTGAGCATATGGGATTCGGTCAACAACAGCAGAACATTTTGATAGAAGTATTTTAGGTTTTGAGACTCTTAATAATGGGTAAAATATCAATACAACTTCAAGGCCTTCCCTGTTTTTGTCAAAGCAGTTGTTGACCAAATACAGAGTCCCAGCATATTTTCCCAAAGATGTCCAAGTGCTAAGATCGGTCTAATAAAACTGATCACCGCATTAAAACATGTTTGGGAAACAGGCATAAGTCTCATGCATCATCTAAAAGAATTCAGGTTGAACTGTGGGAGGACAGTGCCACCTAGTGGGGGAGCAGAGGAAAGATAGGGAATACAGGAAGGGACACAAACATGGAAGATGAATGTAGCAGATCTAAGGCGGTTTATTTTAATCACCAATATCAAATTGACATATATATGTAATTAAGAAACTAACCATGATCTGCAAAGTGGGAGAATGAAAAAAAGTAAATAAAGAGATGGGAGATAAAGGATGAAAAATATAGAGTAGATGTAAATGAGGTATCTATGGTCTGTGTGATGAGTAGCAGCTTGAGAGCAGTACCCAAGTGGTGAGGCATGTGCAAGACAGACTGATGCATGGTGTCGTCCAGGGGGCAGTCCCGCGGGCACTCTGTGTGCACCAGCAGGGCTGGTGAGGCTGGGGGGTTCTGGGGGTAGTGGTTGTGGTGGTGGTGATAGGTCGGGGGGGCAGAATGGGAAGGGAGGGCACAGTCAGGACCTAAAAAAAAAACGACAAGGGAGAAGGGATAAAACTGGGCTTCAGGAAGGGAGCACAGGGACAAAAGAGGAGTGACAAATCCATGATGATCTCCGTGTCAGACAACACACAAACAAAAGGTTACAGACAAGGGTGGGGAGGGGAGAGGTGCAACAACAACTGGCTGCAATCATTACAATTAAAGGTTATTGGCTGCTTGGTAATATATGGCGTCATTACTGCAGATACTCTTTCTTACCAAACCACTCTTTCCGCACAGGGCTATTGTAATCCATCATGGGTGGGGTAACTGGAGGCATGAAATCCTCACATGAATTGGACACATATAATGTATTTCCTCTGTGCTGGATTGCTCTATGAAATTCAGAGCTTTTATAAAAACAACAACCTGTCTTCTATGAATAAAAAAATAAATGTAGGCTGCTTTAATAATCTATTTTACTTTAATTAAAAACTGTTTAAATAAACTGTGGAATCAAGAATTACTGAGTAAAAACTGAAAACTGTTTCTCTCCAGGCTTCTGTTCAGACTCTAAAAAGTTTTGTGTAAGTTCGTGTAGAACATGACGTTAAACTGCAACCAAAATTGTGTTAGATGCTCAGAGTGAGTTCCAGTACCTGCTAGAGCCTCATTGTGACTGAGCAGCAGACTCCCCTGACTCTGGGGGTCAGCCGTCACATCCATGTGGGCCGACTGCGTGGACTGAGTGTCAGCCTCCTCGTCGAAGGCATGCCAGGTAACCTCAGCTTCATTAAGGTAGCCATTGGATGTTTCACTGCTTATACTCTCACCTGGGTAGGGTAGGTGAATGAAGGATAAAAATAAGTACCTATATAGACATCACATTTAATCATAGGGAAACACCGATCAACTCTCACTTTTCTCTCTGAGCTTGGGCCTTGTGTAGTTTGCGTGTCCCTCAGCATTACACTCTGTCTCAGCAGCACTGCTGCTCCGCCGGATGAGGATCTAGAACCACACAAACAGTCATTTAAGAGGATATACATGTTATTTATATAAAGAGTATTGTAAAAGATGATTCTCCTCACCACTGGTGGCTCGGTGCTTTCTCTCCTGCCCTCAGACGTCCTGCTATCTGAGCCACAGGATGTTGGGGAGTAGTCCCTCTTCTGGGCTGAAGTGCAACAGGAGAAATTAGAAAGTGTTATCTTAAAAGGCTTCAATCCTTCAGAGTAATTGGAGGAGGAAAAATAGGGATTAGACCACGTGGATTTAGGAACAGTTCTACTATTGATAGGTTAATGACTGTTTAAAAGGTTAGCAATATAGGTTCATGCATGGAAAGGGTTGTACTTAGTCTCTTTATTGAACTTAAATAAACATTTATTAAAGAAAATGTCCCTCCATTTGATAATTTCAATTTGTGCCACAGTGCACAATAACATTTCTGTACAAACTAGATATTAAATGCAAATGCATCAAATATTAAAAAATAACATATCATCCAGAATATTCTTAATAATGCATTTGAGAAAACAATTCATTAATTGCAGAGGCAATCATCTGTGTGTAACATGCTTAGTGGAAGCACAGTGTAGGTGCAAAAGTCTTTTTGTCTATTTTCATTGAAAGATCAGAGTTGAGTGGATTAAATTCACCTGGTAAAGTTTCAGACAGTTGCTGGGTGATGTCGGAGGTGCTGCTGCTACGTGGCAGGGGGCTGTCCCCAGCTCCAAGCTCCTCCTCTCCCCCACATTCTGACAGCTGACATTCTTCCACATCTGACAGGATTAAAGAGGGCACACAGTTAATCGTGAGTGACAAGACTGGGGTGTGCACTCACAATATATCTGAAGGTTTGACACATTCATGAGGACATTATGGAAGATATGGGGCATGCACACACGTAGCGGTGATGCAGATACTACATCTACGCAGTGCAAGGCTGTTCTAAATGTCTTTAACAGTGACATGTCCAAGGTTAAACATAAACCTCTGCTTCACAAAAGGTGACAGAATATGACAGACGATTGAAGAGACAGGGTGGCATTCACAAACACACAAACACATGCAGCTCTCAGAAAGAAAAAAACATTACCTGAGAGTCTCTGAGAGCAAGCAGAGTTACCAGAAGAGATACCAGGCAAGAAAGAGCTCACAGTGTGGAGCAGCATAGGAACACTTTTAGTAGCGGGCAAAGCCTCGTACAGATGAACGCAGTTGCTGATGGACTGGCTTCGCTTAGCTTCCATCAGGGAAGGAAGAGCAATAAATAAAAGGAAAAAGAATGAGACAGCGGAAAGAGAAAAGGGGTAAAGGGAAGAAGACAGTATTCAGTGACAGTAAAGTACAGAGGGCTGTAAAGGAGTTGCCACTGACTAATACATCTTTGAGCAGTAGAGCACAAACAAAATAAAGCACCAAGGTGTCAATCATTGACCTGGACAGGGTCACCTGCAGTAGATGTTGAAATGTGACTATGAAAGAAATTTGACTAAAAACAAAAACCCAGAAGACATTTTAACAGCAAGAAAAAGATTGAAACCAATATCTGCTTTAACATAACATAAACTGTTACTTACTACATCTTTTAAGAGTAAGTATTTTGAGGCATTAAAAAAACCTCTCAGCATTAGGCTAATAATACTATAAGACTATTAATTATTCAAACCAGCACTAAGTGAGTCTGTCATCAAGTTACTGCTTTTGACTATTACTGCTTTTTTATTCTCCTCAAAAGCCCAGGGTTACAATAAGTCTGCAGTAGTGATACTGCTGTACTTATTATTCTGCATTTAAGAAACCAAATTAATCACACACTGACTGTAATTACATTTTATCTTATTTGCAATCAAAACATATTATCCTGTGACATAAAAAAAAACTATATATCTTTCTAAATAAAACCTGGTGCACCCAAAAAACACTGCAGCAGTTGGATAAACAGGGTCCGTACTTGTAGAAGCTTAATTAGTATCCGGTCTTTCTCTTCATTATTAAAACAAGCCGTCACAACAATATTATTATTTTGTAATTGCATGCATAAATTTAGCCAAGTTTTCACAGTTGTCAATGATGAGGCACTGCTATTGTGTCTGGATAGCACTTCAATGTTAATCTCAAAGAGGGCAATGAAAGAGGGATGTTCTCTTCTCTGCTTTCAGCACAATTTAATTATACATTTAAGTGCGAGAGAGACATTGTCCCTGCTACAGCCAGATCACTGCTTCCCATTTATGCATATTAATGAGTACTAAATACACTCTTAATGAAACTATCAAAAACTGCCAAGCAATTGATGTGTGGGCCGTGTCTTGAGGAGTAGGGAGGAGGACTGCCGGGCCATTGAAGATCAATGTGGGAGAAATCCAATTAGGCCAAAGAAAGGGATGGGAACTTGAAACCGCTGTGGCTAATGTCTATCTTTGCTCACGACTAAAAAGGTACATAAACTGGATGATGGATTATTATAAGATTACTATATATATATATACCTCTATGACTCTGTCTAGATAAAATGAAGACAGCTAAGACAGGTACTGCAGCTGCTGTTACTTCACAACTGCTTTTCAGCTCAACTCATAATCAGCCTGCCCCATTCTCATCAGATAAGTGGTGTCTGCAGAGTCCACACACTAAGCTAATGACAATCAGTGTCCAGAGGGGACGTCTGACATGCTGTCATGGGATTGTGCTGTGTGCCCGCAATCAAGCTGACATGGAAACATGTTGACATTGGCCGGTGACATATGAAGGAAACAATAAGGGGCCATCTGCTGGTCTCTTTGTCTTTGGTGTTGGGCCTTTCAACAACACCTGGGCTTGTGCACACATGGACCTGTCTTAAGGCTTTCACATGATGACTCTGATAAAAAGACAGTCTGATGTTTTGCTGCAGAAGGTTATCACTACTGTGTTGTTGGCCCCCACAAAGCCGGCAGATTAAAACAGCATGGATATAGAATAGCATACACATCTTAAGGGGATATATAAACCACCCCTTTGTATTTTATTTAGGCCTGCTTTGATGGATTAGTAACACACAGGGCACACAACAATACTGTCATCATTTGTCTTACAGGTACTCACCAGAGGCTTTCTGTCGCACATTGTTTCGGGCCTTCTCCACACCAGGAGCTCCTGACGTAGTGGCCGAGCGAATCCTCATGGGCTCTTGGACTCCAGAGCTGCCCTGCTCACCCTGGTTCCTCCAGCTCAGAGAGAAGGAGCGAGCCACAGCTGCTGCCTTCTGGGAGTCCTGGATCACTCCTGAAATGCAGAGACATTGTACATTTGCAATTAATAAATCAGATTTAAATGAGTGTTTAGCGCTATTAAAACAATACTGACCTGCAAAACACTTCTCTGACTTAAAACACATTTTTTGACTATAACTCTGTCAATATCTGAGCTTATGAACCCACTGTCAAGGCCACACTTTAAATGTTGATCATTTCTTTTTTTTGGCAACAAACAGTGATAGTGTAAATAAAGACGACACCCTGGTAGACAGCAGGACATACTGAGTGAATCAATTACTGATGATCACATTGTTCCAAATGTTCTGCCAAGTGACTAAGAAATGAATTGAATAAGTGTAAGCCCTAAGCAGCTGTTTAATAGGTCCATGTCCATGTCCGTGTGAACAACTGGCCATTAAGTTTGCATCATTAAACTAATCAACTCAGTGAATCCATTACACATGAGTATCTACACAGGTCAGTACTAACACTACCATTCAAATGGTAACTGGTTCTAAGGCTGTGGCACATCTATGAAAATCTGTTTTCTATTTGAAGAAGTTAATTTTGAAACGTAAATCAAAAGTTTTTCTCATTATCTGATGATATATGGCCAATATCCCCTGCCCCCCCCTCACCACGTCCTCTCTGCCTCTTCTCCTTCTGTTCGCTGAGTTTGTCCAGAGGCAGGTTGCCCATGTCCAGGCCATAAACGCAGCGTGCCAGCACAGCCGTCAGCGAGTCCATGATGCTGGCCCACTCCGTCACCAGCTCCTCCCAGCAGGTAAGAGAGGACAGCACTGCCAGCAGCTCGTCCCACAGCTCCCGGGATATAAACACGCACAGGTTGGCTCGCACCCATGCAACGATGATGGTCTGAATGTAAGATGAGACAACGACATATCAATCACCATCTACATGCAGGAAATTTCACCCTCTAGTAATTTGGGACAACACATGGTTAACATTGTTACATACAATATAATATGGTGGTTTTTTTTATAACCTTGAGATAGATCGATAAATAAATATATAAATAAATAAACTGATAAGCAGGCAAACAGCCTTTTTTAAGCAGTTAATATTCAGTATGTTCCTGAGCAACAAATGTTTATAGTTGCTCATAAAGGAAATTGCATAGATTTACATAGATTAAATTACAGAGTAATTGCACTGTATTATAAATTAAAAGAGAAGCAAGTTTGCTTGCATTTTCCTTAATCAACAGTTACCAATGGTTGATTAATCATTAATTAATATAGAAACTAGCGTCTTTTATAACTTAAAATTTTAAACATGTACTGTACATTGCTGGCACATTAGTTACATGAATTACAAACAATACTATTAGTCTAATAAAGCAAGGTGGGTCTTAAAAAAAAAGACACCTGTGTTAGCCTGTAACTAAGTCATCTCGCCTCACATGCGTTTCCATATTCTTCTTCTTCTTCTGCTTATTATTGGAGAGCTTTTGTTTGTTTGTGTCCCCTGATGGTATAAATCTTAACACAGCATGTGAGGTCTAAAACATGCAGACGCACCCTGAAGAGGATTGATGCTAAACTTTCAGCAAAGCTGTCTTTTCTTTGGTTTTCCCGTGGCCTCTTCATCACCGCCTCTGTGATCCTCAGCAACACCTGCAGCATCTGCTCCCTGCACAACACAGACAGCATATTCAAGTGAAATGACACTTCACTGTGATAACGCAGAGAAAATCTTGTGTGCACCATGTGAATATCCAACTGACCATGTCTGTGTGTTCATCGTGTGCTCCATGATCATATGACGGTAGATGCTGAGAACACCCTTGCACACCTCAACCTGATTTTCCAGGAGTTTAGGTACATCCTGGCACGGCTCCAACAGGAACACATTAGATGAGTTGGTCAGAAACACCTGCAAGTATTTGTGTATGAAGACACATTAACAAACAGTTAATGATGTGCTGTCAGGACAAACAAACAAAACAAAACAGAGGCAGACCTGTAGTGTGGGCTGGATACCAGCCTTAACGTCCTTATTCGCCTCCTCAGTGAGAAAACCCCGACTGATGGCGCTGCTGAAGGAGTAGGTTCTCCCCCAGCTAGAAGTCCGTTTATGCCCGTGAATCTCCATCTTAAAGAAGACAAGGCGGGACAGGCAGTTATTCAGCAAATATAACACAAAAAACAACAAAGACACTACTTCCACGTTTGTCAGCAAAAACAATGGTCTTAGTTTTGGTTAAGTTGTATATTTCAGATCTTGCAAGACTATTTAAGTGCTTGAGACTAGTAATAACTAATAAATCAACTTCAAAGTCTATGGAATTACCAAAGGAGACAATGATCCTCAGGAAAGCACAATAGAAAATGTTTTTAAAAGTATAACTAACAAGCGTTTTTGTATCCTTCTACCACATAATAATCAGTCACAACATAAGTGTGTAATGCATTGTCTCACCTGTGCATGGATGCTGTTTGTCTCCTTGCTGAGTATCTGTTGGGAGCCGACATCCACTTCATCTGCTTGGGAACTTTTGTCAGGCTCCGTCATAAATCCGGGCCTCTCCTGCAGGAGCCACTTCCTGTACACTTTGATGACCTTCCTTGTCGCTGACGCCTCGCAAGACGGCAGCAGGAAAGCCTGAGAAGAGAGAGAGAAAAAGGACATTTACATTTCACTCCTTTAGAGTTTAAATGTTCTGTTCTTTTTTTATGTGTGGCCTGTGTGCAGGAAGGAGTTATGTCAATAGACAGCCAGCAGAGGGCGACATTGTACGTGTTATGAAAGGACTGCCGTCCAGTCATTTTTGATAGTCAATTTCACAACCTCAAATGAAGAAATGTTGCTTATTGTGACCCAACTGTACCTGATGGAAGACCTCGTTGACAAAATTCACATTGTCCCTGGTGGACAGAAGGATGGCATGCACCATGTCGTAGACATGGCGGTGCTCCTCCTCAATGCTACACAGACTGGAATCGCTGGGCCGTCGCCCCGACAGCGTGCTGCTGTTGGAGTGGCTCTTCTCAGGCTCCCCTGCTGGTCCATTCAGATCACCATCCGACACCTTCTCCTTCTCCTGGCTGCTACTGCCCGCAGTGACAGTCTGGCCACCGCAGAGAAGACACAGAGGTAAGTGAGAGCCCTTGAGCATGGTACAGGAAAGTCTATGCACGGTTTAATAATTCACAATAGAGTCTCAATGACCTTAACATCCCTTAGTTGATTAGATGTATAGTCATATTTATGGGGAATGTAATGGCATAATAAAAATCTATTGGAATATCTGTTGTGCAGTTGGACTATACTGCACTATGTTATTTCCAGAGATTGGGCTGGGACCTCAGTTGGGTCACAGGATATATTTGGGTTGCCAAATACTTTTTCAAAATTGTTTCCAGCCTTTTACTTAAGATTTATCAATCAACACATGCATAAAACAACACTGTGATTTATTTATCATCAAATATCTCTTGGAAATAGATGGTTTATCAATTCAAAATAACTATGTGTTACGAAAATGGTCAGAAACGCATGCACAAATCGAGTCCTGTTAACAGCTTTGAACATGCATGCAAAAAAAAAAAACAGTACTGTACAACACACAACACATAAACACAACAACTGCTCAGAGGGTTGATGGCAACTCTACATCATTACCATCTCCTCCCTCACAACGACAGTTTGAGAAATAAACAGAAGGGCGGTGTCATCTTCACCTGGATGAGTTTGGGAATGACCTCTGTGCCGTTTTTAGTGCTCTGTGCTGCGGCAGCACTGCTGACATACTTCTTCTCCAGGAAGAAGGTGACCAGCCAGGTGATGAAGGCCACACGGGGTGCCAGGTACTGGTCCCGGGTGCAGAAGGTGCTCTCATTGTTCCGTGTCACTGGCACATACAAAGGTTTCGGCCTGTGGTGTGGGAGGTCTGATTGAAGAGTGGAAAGAAAGGTGAAAAAAAAAAGGATGATTTTCCAGCTGAATCTAAAACTTTACTCATCTGTGAAGCACTGGAAGATGAACATGCAGAGGTTAATTGGACACTTTGTTTGTCTCTGTGTTGGCCCTGCGGTGGACTGGTGACCTGTCCAGGGTATACCCCGCCTTTTGCCCTATGTCAGCTGGTGCCAATAACAATAAATAAATAAATAAATAATAATGATTATTATCATTATTGGCACCAGCAGCCCCATGAACCCCATATTTACAAATTTTACTTACAACTACTGGGCTAATAGTAGGGCTGCAATGATTGATTGATGATTAATTGATTACTAAATGAATCAACAACTATTTTAATGATCAATTAATTGGTTTCAGTGTGTTTTTATATGCTCCATATAGCAATGAAATCATTAAAACTGAATCATATTGTTTTGTGGACAAAACAAGAGAGTGGAGAACATCATCTGTCCACAGTGTGGGGAAAAAACAATTACCATTTATCAACATTTTCTAACCAAACAATAACTCACTTAATCAAGAAAATAATTGACAGATTAATCAATTATGAAAAACACTGCAGCAGATATTTAACGCCAAACAGAGATTCCACATCAGTGTGTACGTGTGTGTCTTCGCAGTAGTAAATACAACTGAAAAGGCTTCAGCACAAACTTTTGATGCATATAATATTAAGTGACCTTACCTAATAAAGGCTTGTAGAGGTTTGTGAGCTTGGTAAAGGAGGGGAATAAGTGTGGAAGGTAGTACTTTTTGAACAGGCTGAAGAGAAACCTGAAGCCCGTGTTCTGGTTTTCTCTGTTCTTCCATTCTAAGCTGGATGCCTGGCAAAAAAGACGGCACAAAAGCAGACAAGGTCATCACTTAGACAGAGACAGTATATTGTTTCAAACACACTAGTGTGAAGGCTCTTTAAAAAAAAACTGTACACAGAAGGTAAAATGTTTGGACTCTATACAAACATTAACTGACTAACCCAAATGTTGAAATGCATTTATTGTAAGTCGCTTTGGATAAAAGCGTCTGCCAAATGACATGTAATGTAATGTAACATTGTATTGATTTTTTGTGGGAGCCTTCAAAATAAATCATACATATTCAGTTGTTTTAATTATCCCAAAATGTGTCCCTCTCTCTCATATCCACACTTCAATTGAACCCATGTCACTGTGATCACCTCATGCTTTTTAACAAGAAATCCAGTCCAGATTTTATAGACACTCAGTTATGTCAGATGTTGTGTAAGCTTAACTTGACGCTTAACTTGCTGTTACCTGAATGACCATGTACTTGAGCAGGGTCTCGAGGATGTAACAGGTCTGGTCATCTGCTACTTTTTCTCCCGCCACAGCCGGAACAAGCGGGGTAATCTCCTCAGGCACCACTTTTGCTGCTCAGATTGAAGAAGACATTGATTAACCACAGGAAAAGTACAAAGTGTTATCAACTTAAAAGGAACACACGACATAATATAATTTCATTTTGTTTTTAGAGGATACTGAAGTGATACTGAATCTATGTGATTATCAATGTTCACATGCAGTAGCATGCCTCACCATCAGGGGGACTGGAGAAGGGGTTGTAAATGATGGTGTCCAGTGTGCAGGGCCCTCTGGTGGACGGCACAGCAGGGAATCCTGGCACCAGACAGGCAAAGATAAGGAACTGCTCCTCAGCACAGTTGTCCCTCAGGGCCTGCAGCCACAGAAGGAAGAGCCGGATCCCCTCACAGCGAATCTGAACAAGAGAAGATTGAGACATTTTGATGGGACACACAAAACAGAAGTTCACCTCAGTGTTATGGGAAGCAATGTGGCTGGAAAATGATGTTTCATATCTCATGAAAACAGTACCTTGAATGAATTTCCAGTGTGTAGAAGCTTTTTTAGAATAGATCCTGGGGGAAAGAGAGAAGAGAGGCAGTTGTCAAAGACGTCTGCTGTCCAAATACACAACACAGGAAAAACCCCCACAGCAACACAAAACTGAAAAAGGAGCCCTGATTGTCATCTTCACTGATTGACCTTGATGGACAATCCTTACAAACTAGTGGGGAGAGTGGCGAGGCTTCACATTAACCTAATGAAAATTAACACCAGTTAGCAGCACCATGCATTCATGAAGGCAATCTGGTTTCACACATAATCAAATAAGACATTGCCCTGATTGCTAAATACCCCGGGCATTCCGTAAGAGTAAGGACATGATAATCTGAAGAAAACGCAGTTTTTATGAGGAAATAGTGAACCTGGTCGTAACAGCAATTTGAAGTCCAGAATAGGGTTTAAGAAATATAGCAGATGAGTTTTTGTACACAAAGGAATACAAAGCTCACAAGTTTGAACATCGGTTTAAGTTCCTTATTCGCTAACAGGGTTAAATCAATAAAAATGTCTATGTTGTGTAAAAAAGCAGATGGAGGACAACAAAAGGTGTTTTCTTCAGTCTGTGTCAAGAGTCTGTGACCTTGCTATCTTCAGCAACAAGGACAAAAACACTGAAAGTCATTAGCACCATTATTGGTCAACTCTCTCCCACCACAAAGAATGGATTACAGGAAGAGAAATGTTTTCAACAATGTTCCTTTAGAATGTGTGTGGGAGGGGAAACATGTGAAAGAAAATGTTAGGTCTTAGGAATTCAATTAAAACTCAGGTATGGTAAGAAGCGATTCCGGCTGCCACCACATTGTTAGAGCAAAAGTACAACGTGACCACAGACTCATGAACTTATGAGTGGCAAAGAAATGTCTGTGAGATCAGGAAAATGACCATGAGGCAGTTTAAAACCTGTGATGACTTTGTTTGTTTAGTGATTAAGAAAAAACTAAAAATTTAGTGGCTTGAGGGAGGGCTAATCAATATCTGATCTAAACCTGGACTGTTCAACTGCCAGAGGCTGACAAACAACACTTATAATTGAGGTTATCGCTTCTTGTTAGGTTTTTTTTTTTTTTTTTTTTTAAATCGTGCAATCATAATTCAATGACTTATTTGCATTTCAAATGAAGTGCTCATTATCATTTCTCTCATTTACATCCACTCCTAGACTAATTCTTTTCTCTTCATTATGGAAGGCTGGGACATGGTGGTGGTGGTGATGGTGGTGGATGTGATAGTTTTTGTCACAACCATTTTATCCTATATGACCTTGCATCAAGGTCACAGAGGCATAATGAGGAAACACACATTCGCAGTGCATAACAACCAATCAAGCATAACAAGGAGACATTAACAGGACTTCATAGTATTGTACATTGGTACAAAGTTACGACTAACGTTAGCGATACATACCTATACTGTGAAACTGCCATCGGCTGTAGATTTTCTCAGGCAGAAGCTGTAGAATTTTCTGTAGAAAGAAGAAATAATGACTAATTAGAATTAGAAAGATTTTCACCCTTGACTTTGTATGTTTCTACTTAACACAGTGTTTTCTTGCTGTGAGGTGGTTATTGTAATCGCCACTTGGTTCAGCCATTGTTTCATTTATGAGAAAAGAGGTGACAACACACTTCACGCTTCACGTACTGGACAACAGTGACACATGACCATAAAGTAATTAAACGTGCCAGAGAGTAAACATTTCTTGTTAATGCTTGTCAAGTCTAACACTGGCTGTGTAAAAGAGCAAACCTTCAAACAGGCCTTTTAAGCAAAAATAAGTATTAAAACTATTACTAATTTATTATCAGGTCACAAGATTACCAACTAATATTAATCTGCAACAATTTAGATCATTTTAACAGAAAAAAATTACAAATAAAAACCAAACTGTATTCGGTGTATTAGTATTACTTTGGTTGTTTATTGATTTTTGGACTGTTGGTCTGGGAAGGTAGTGGTTAGCACTGTTGCCTTTGCAGCAAGAAGACCCGGATTTGAGCCCCGGTTGGAACAAGGGAACATTCTGTATGGAGTTTGCATGTTCACCCTGTGTGTGTGCATGGGTTCGGACTTTGCTTTGGTAATTGGAAAAGTGCAGTATAAACTTAGAGAAAGAAGAAGCTACCTCGCCCTTTCTCTCCACTTGGCCCACATGTCTGCAGATCTCTGTGACACGGGACGGCACTGAAAAATGTCATCACCTCTCCAACAACCGCTTTACAACTCAATTAGAGCGCCCTAACCTTTCAGCAGCCAGTCATTATTCTCGAATGCGGCACCAGGTTAACTGGGTCCCTCTGGAGAGATGAAAAAGCCCTGAGGATGGCAGATGTGTGTGTACGTGCATGTGTGGCTGGTTAATAGTAAGTGCACTTTGAGCAATTGATACCCCAATAGCTCACTTCTCATCAAATCCTAATCACTGACCCAATAAGACTTCATGATTACAATGTAGAGGTCAAGTCTGTCTTTTACTGTGTTACGCATGCAGCTCTGACCCACTCAACCAGACCACCGACTCTGATCAGCATGATAAAAAGCTCAGCTGACACGGATAGTGAGAAAGTCAGGGAAGAAAACGATGCAGAGAATTTTTTAAAAAGCCCAAGTGTCTGCAGAAAAAACAACACAATAAGATGGCACAGACTTAAACCTTGTGATCATGATTTTCTTTTGTACAATAAACATAATAAATAAATGAAAATGAAGGAGAATGATTTAAAGAATAGAATGGAATAAAAATAAATGTTGTGATTGTCAAATTATATACAGTATCTGGCAAAATGCTACGTTATTTATATACAAAGAAAGTTGTGCATTAAATTGACAATCTGATCATTGTGTCGTACAAACTTTGGATTACTAAACCTGAATTGGCCAGAAAGACAACGTGAATACATGATATGGTTTACTTCTCAGAGCTGTGTGGTGGTCCCGGCCTCATCTAACGTTTTCAGAGTCAATCAACAACTGCCTTTCTCCCATGTGATCCTCCATCATTAACTTTTCTCATCCTGCGAGACTAAATCCCTGTCATTATCACCGACACTGGAGATACTGATAGACATACATCACTTGGGGGGTGGGCAGTGGGCTGCTGCTGGATCTATGCTGCTCAACTTCTCTCTGATCCCCAGATGTAATGATATGTGTGTGTGTGTGTACAGACGTGTGTGCTTACACCTTGCTATTGATCCCACATGGGATTATGACATCTCCATACAGGCTCTGCCATACTGGCCTCCTTTATTCTGTCTCCTTGCCGCAGCAGACACATTATACCAGGCAGTAACACAGTAGGATAGCCTGCTTAAGCCTTTCTCAGTGTGTGTGTGTGTGTGTGTGTGTGTAGTCACAATAACACCATCATTCTTTCTCCTTACTGAGCACCAGTAAGGGAGTAAAGGGAATGAGATGGAGAAGGAAGCTCAGAAAGACTCCCTGTGGGGCTGGAATGGCGGCAGCAACAATGTGGAATTTAGTGGATGATCTGAGGCGAAAACAGAGTCTGCCGGACTAGAGGTTGGTGGAGTTACTCTAATCTGCAGCCATACTCCAGCATAAAGATGGGAGCATTACTGAGGTACAACAGCAGCTTTAATGCATTTACATGATCCGCACTTAGGTTTCCAGCCATGAGGCTCGAGCATGACACAGAATAAACTTCTCCCAGAGGTTGTCTACAAGGGCTTTTAAAAGACAGCAGCAGACAAGCAGCACCCTCAGAGGAAATTCAGTCATTTGCATATTGTTTGTGTTTTGGATGAGATGATTGCACCTTTCTAAGGACAAGAAAACCTCCTGAGAGACAAGCACAATGGAGACAGATAGCACAGGCCAACTCATGCAAACAACAAGCACAACAAAACTATTATTGTTAGCAACGAAAAAACAAGGCGTAAAAGGTCATTAATAGGTTTTAGCCAAGAAATAAAATGTGTTTCTGAACCAGGTAGCTTATTTACATCCAACCTTAACTTTAACCTTGATATATACAAACTAGTAAAGTGTGTGACATACAAAATGACCTTTAAAACTATTACTCAATTCAATTTTTATTTACAAATGTACCCTCAGCTTTTACCACAATTAGTAAAACACATCTTCCCTCTAGTTCTCCTCTGCAGCCAGAGGGTGGCAGCAGAAGAGTGCAATCAAACACAACAGGATTCACAGCGCCTGTTTGCTCAGTCATTAGGATCAGGTTTCTCTTTATCCTCCTCTACTCATCCTGTGAAACCAACGCTGCAGCAGAGTTGTGGCTGTCAAGAAATTTTCAATGACTATTATGAACATTCATGTTAAAATAAGACATGTCAACGCATAAATACATTTACTGAAACGACCACATCGCGATATAAACAGCAAAATGAATAGCAGAATTCCAACAGTACCTTTTTGAAGGCAAAGGAAAAGGTAGAAAAAGGCCTGAGACATAAGAATTCACTCAGTCTGTTCCATGTTAACCTGAGCTTCACTGAGCAAATTTACCTTCATGCATAAACCAATAATCCCCTGCTGGTGAACTGTCAGTCATAACGGTCATTAAGAAGGAAAGAGGGAGAAAAAGAAATCACTTAACCAAATGGCCCTAGGTTCATTTCTCAGACATGCAAGCCAACATTTGTTAAGACAACACATAGCCTTTGTAAGCAGCATTTAGATAAACATTAGCCATAAATCCATAAAAGAGTGTGTTTGCATGAACCATTGCAGGTGTAAATGATTTCCAATTTTTTTTTTTCTTCAGATGCAAAATGTCTTACCAAAACAATAACATGCAATTATTTATGTTATTTTGTGGACATAGTTTTACATTCTGGTTGTTCTTCTAGGATCTCGGACCCGATCTCAAGCCATCGTCTTGGTTAAAGAAACATAAATCAAGAATGCAGCTTTGTGCCAATATAAAGGCAACTGAGTAAGTACCGCCTTAAAACTATAAAGAGGGTGTTTTGCAGACAGGATGGTGAGGGGAATTCAGAAAGCTGAGTCAGGTCCGGATGACAGACGGCAGGACAGGTCACAGTGAGGTCATATCCTGGAGTGAAAGTGGATAGGAACAGACTTCCGTTGGATTTTTGGTTGGCCCCAGAACTCTCCCATAACCTGTCCCACAACCTCAGTGGCACCAGGATCAGTCCCTGCCAACAGTCATATGGGAGTAAACAAAGTGGAATGGCCTTAGGTCTGAGAGCTGAGTATGCCTACCAAGAAGCTCCATCTGGTCTTGTGACCCAAAACAGCGTTCCAAAACAAAAAAAGATAACTAGTTCTGTTCCGAGAATAACACCAACACACACTTCCTGAGTCATTCTTGTTCAGCGACAGCACATTTTCTGTACTTCTCTTATGTTCACCATTTACCCTCCTGAGGGTGTGTGTGTTCCGCTGATTAGCAAGACAGCATCCTGACTCCTACAATACTGTGCTGTACTACAACTCAGAAATGAGTTCCAAAGGGACACATGCATTATCCGAGGGCAAGGACACGACAACAGTCTTACACATCAGCCAAGTATCGATTCAAAAGGCAGAAATCTCTCATAAAGCGTGAGTACGCCCAACCATCAAAAACCTAAATGAATAATCAATAGGCCTGAATCAGCGTTTTACATCTGGACACTGCTCGAGCTCGGTCAAGTTAAAGCACCAGTCTTTTAATGGAAACAATATTCCAGACAAGTATTACAATAGGAAACAATAACAAAGATCTTCCTCAAAGCTGCAGTTATGTTAGTTATATGCTTTCAGAATTGAACCCTCTCCCTTCATTTGCCTTCCAGATTACTGCAGATGGAATCCCACCAGGCAACTTTATGGTAAGTCAAGTGTGTTTCTGCAGAATGTGACTGGCTTAAAACACAGGATTTAGTGAGACAACAAACAAATAAAATCATCTTGTATCTCAGGTATAAACCCTGTAGCACCAGGCAATATTACCATTGGTCTCATGCTGACACACTTTGTGAGGCTTTACCCACACAGAAACAAAACGTTTTGTTATTTGTTCTGCAAATGCAGCATTGTATAAAGAATTTTCTTCATACATGTGAAACCTCCCAAATAGACCATAAATGCAGCAGTATATCTGCCAGGCCTGCATGTGGCGCTGTAACACTGCCACAGAAGTACACCAAAAACGGAGAAGACGTGGAACATGTGTATAAAGCTTGTGTACTGTGTACAAGCATAATAATAATAATACTAATAATAATACAAGTTTAATTTGAACAAGTATATGTACACAATCACAAGGAGGGTCACCAACCCCTTAAGCTCTTAAAGTATTTACAAAGGCCATGTGGGGCATTTGTTTTAATGTTTCTTTGCCGTGATGGGTTGGTTGATGCCAGGGAATTGACTCTGACACCCACATTTGTATTTAACTTAAGATCACTCATTAGACACCCGTTAAAAAACAGACCTGATCGGTCAAAATAACAAATACACTGACTAAGTCTGTTCCTCAAATCTAGGCCTGAAGTGTAGAGATGAGAGTGAATTTAAAACCAAAGGCAGTAGTGTAGGAGCAGGTGCGTTTACTCAGCCGTGAACTAGCAATAAAGCGTGTTGAAGGTCTTATATAGTTACAGCGAACACAAGACTGGAGTGAAACGGTTTTCAGTCTATGTCCATAATTCTTTACTCCAGTTTTTTCCACACATTCTCAGCCACTATTTTCTGACGTATATAGGAGGACCGACTCTATTCGCTTTGCATGGACTTTAAGCAATGCTCTTGCATTTTCACAGAGATCGGGTCTCACATCTGTCGCTCCAAGGAGCAGCATCACAAACTGCCACGGATTCCTCTGTGGCAGCAGACACAAAGAAATCCTGGAAGGCAATGGCGACGGTTGCTGGTGGCAGTGAAGGTGGGGGTGGGGTGTTCCAGTGCAGTTCAGTTCAGGGGGAGGGACAAAAGATTACTCCCTCGAGATATCCATTACTCAGAACGACTCAGCACGGGGATCGCAGTCCCCCAGAGCAACCCACGGAAAAGGGGTCACATGTCTCATCGTAACAATGAATTAATCCGCATAATATCCAGCTCACAGCAAGCACACAATGGAGATGTGTACTGTATCAGTCAGCCAGACTTGAATGTGATGCCAAACTCAGGTGAGAGGATGTGAGGAACCATAATTCCCATCTGCCATGAGGAAATTAGGACATAACTGTGGTTTTACACTAAAATTGTTACAGGAAATACATAATGAGAAGGGCACATAATGGCCTTTTGACCCAACAGGTATCCATTCATAGTTAGTTTTTACACCACTCTGAGGTGTGCTGGATAACGGCTGCAAGGGCTTATCTTCTGGTCAATTGTCTTATCTGACCCAGATTTACAAATAGCTTCATCCTGCATTTTCATTTTAACCTAAAAAATATTAATAAATTAACTAATAAATGACTCAGCACACTGCAGGATGGAATATCATCATGATGCAAATTTCACTTGCCTGAAAAGACAACATTAGTTTGTCTTTGAAGCATCTGTCACGGTCCTGTCTGTGTTACATAACACTATACATGTTAATTTTGTTTTCGAGCAAATCCGTGTCTATTTACATCATATTCCAGACCATACAACATGCCTGATCTTGAATGCCATAAAGGACAGTGTCTGCTAGGGCTGCAACGATAATTCGGGTGGTTTTGTGTGTATTAATCGTTAACTATTTTGATGATTATTAGGTTTTACAGTTTTTCTTAAATGAGTAAAACAAGCTTTCTGATTTTTCAGCTTTGACACAGAATCCTGTCAACAGCTTCTTAAATGTCAATGTTTTCAGGTTTCATTTCTCCATTTTGTGACAAATAAATCAATAAAACTGAAAGACATTGGTTTGTGGACAAAACAAAGACATCTGAGAACATCGTAATTTCAAGTTTGGAAAACACCAATCGACATTTTCTGACATTTTATGGACCAAACAAATACTCAATTAGTCGAGAAATTAAATCGACAGATCAATTATGACACGGTGGACCAGAGCGAAGGATCAAAGCATCTCTGTGTCTGTCCTGTACACACCACTCAAAGACAGATTATCTCCTCAGTGCACGGGTAAAAGCACATGTCGTCACAGGCAGGGGCTAAAAGGGGACAAATGGGGGTTAAGCTGCTTTCTATATTAGTCCTTTTAGAAAAGATAACTCCATAAATATGCAGCAGGCCTGAATCCAGGTTTTACTTACAGGTCAGATGACTGAATGTGGAGTAGCTGGAAGGCTATAATTGTCATGTGTGGAGAAAACTGGAGCAACATTTCGTCTTTTTTTTTTTTAAATAAGAAACGTATCTTGCTTCAAATCAGCAGACAAAAAGGCCTTCGGTAGAAATTCTAAAAAAATGTTGCTAACCTGAATCAGCGTTATCAACACACAATCAAAAAAACTGCATATGACACACTCTCTATATTGTACTACTTACTATAAACATAATAAATATAGGAGACAGGAACAAAAAAGATGACACGGTGATGCAGTCGCTATCATTGTTGCCAAGAAGATCACCGGATTTGTGTGGAGTTTGCATGTTCTCCCAGCGTGGGTTCTCTCTGGGTACTTAAGCTTCCCCTAAATTGACTGGCGACCCCTCCAGAGTGAACCCCCATTTTTTGCCCCATGTCAGCTGGGATTGACTCCAGCTCCCATTTGACCCTCATGTTGAGGATAAATCGGTAGAAAATGGATGGATGGAACACAACAGATGTAAGGTGATCATGACTTTCTATGTTCCTTACAACTGTTCAGTGGATCTCAAATGTTGATGGATGTAATGCCATGATGCATATTCCACACTCTGCTCCCAGATGATTAGAAAAACTAGGACAAGACATACGTGTATAAGGAGGAACAAACAGACTGCTCCACTTTTTTTGTTGTTTTGATTTGTCATCATCCTTACAGCCCTGCCCTGTGCAAATGTAACTGGAGAGGCGACTGTTTGTGTTGGAAACTGGAGCTGCATTTGCAGTCAGGTGGGAAAACAAGGTGAGGGACTTTAACCTGTATGTGTAATGTAAGAGTGTTCAGGAAAACAGTGGGAGGTGCTATTGAGTCAAAGATGAGCGTCCCCTGTTTTGCATACACACCTAGGTTTTAAAAACAAGAATTGAACCTTACTCCCACAACCTGTCAAGGTCTGGAAAATTAGGCTTTTTTTCCCATCAGCACAATCTCCATTTAATTTCCCGGCTATTTGAGGAGAATGCAGGAAGTAACTAGGTTCTGCAGCACGGCACCATGGAAACTGTGGTTCAACTCCAGAAATCAGCAGTAAACAGATTGGGGCTGTGGCAGTGGAAAACAGAGAGCACAAAAACATGAAGAACATAATGACTTACTTCAAAAATAAAGAGGATAGAGTCCAGCTCCTCCCTTTGAGATTTGTTCCCTGAAAAAAGGGAACGAATGTTTTTTAAACATACAACCTGGAGCTACACTACATTAGTTTCATCAATAATGTAACCATAATATGTGCCACATTGTGAGCACTTATTCAAAGTAACTTGTTTCCCCATAAAAAACACACTCATTGCTCTGTGCACATGGGGCGGAGGGAAATAAACCCTTTCTGTAACACACACCATAGAGAGCAGGGACAGGGTTAATTATTGAACCACCATTCAACTACTCAGTGTGCAGGTAAAACAAAACCATGTTAAAACCTAATATATGGCCAGACTGTGTATAGTCAAACTAGCGCTTCTAATCACCATGTTCATGACAATGGAATATTTGCATTCTTTTACAATGGTCGGCTGCTTTCAGACCTTTACGCTTCATGTTTGCTTACCAGCTCAATCGGACATAACGCAGACTGTGGCAGGGTAAAGTCTGTTTGATGTCTGGTTCACCCGAGTTGGGATTTGTGTTCATACACACATCTCGTCTGTGTATTGTGTAATGATTTGCAGTGCATGTGCTGTGTGTTTCCCACACCATTTATTTGGGGGGGTGAGTAAACAACAACATTGGTGCACAATAAAATGTGCATCTTTCTTGAGGGACAGTACTGGTGACTGTATTTTACATAATGTACAGGAGCAAAGGTTTGCAGCCAGCATTTTGCAAGGTGTATTTTGTATAAAATAAAGTCCAAAGTGGTCCACTGACACAAATTGTTAGTGCTAAATTGTTTAGACAGAGCAGGCTAATAGTGTAACTCCAGTCATGTGGCACATGGCTTGAACAATGGTGTAACTCAAGCACTCACCCCCCACTAACATTCTAACATTCAAACATTGTGTCCGCTCACCTTTTTGCTTTAGGTTGCTTTCCAGTGTAATGAAATTTTCATAGAAGATAAAATAAATCTGAGAACAGTTGTTTTCAAAGAATACCTTCAGATCACTCTTTTCAAAGATATCTGTGGAGAAAAAAGAGAAACACAGTCAGTGGGATTCTGAAATGGAAAAGTTGGCTTTATACATTAAAAAAACACAATAAACCTTGTTTAAAAAAAAATGCACATTTAATTTGCTTAGCTGTGCTATGAACTACTGAGAGAAATGCTCTGAAAAACAGTCAGGCAACCAACTGCGTCTTAATTCTTTAATTCTAAGATGCTGCCCGTATTGTTTGCTGTCTCTTTAATTAAAAACTGACAATGTTAAAACCACTGTTGCACAAAATGACTTTCTACTACTTCCCCTTTTCACAGACATCGGTTTAAAAATCAAGGCAATCCGTTTAACTTCCTTGTCCTGCATTATTTCAAGCACCTGTAATCAACAAGCAGAGCGAAGTCGAGATTTGTAGAGGCGGTGAAAACAACTCTGTCCGTTTATTTCATAATCCTTGTGAAAAGTGCAGAGATGTCTAAATCATCCCTCTTCTGTGCTGATGATCCACTACAGCAAATGTTTGATTTTAAGGTGGAAAGAGAAGTACAATTTAAGAGTTCATATCCAGAGACTAAAATGTTTGTTTTAAGAGGTTAGACCCAAACTCGCAACAATGTGCCATTGAACGTGTGCTTACCGTAGACATTTAGGATGTTACTTTATCATCAGTTTGGCTGAGTTAGGGCTGCAAGTAATGATTATTAATTCTTTATCGATTTAACAATTTCATCCATAAAATGAGCACAGAAGAGCAAAGAAACCAGACAATATTCACATTTTAGATATAAATCAAAGAGCTTGGCTGCATTTTATAAAAAAAAAAGGAACACTTAAACCAATTAATTGATTATCAAATTAGTCTGCAGTTCATATAGATATCAGCATTAATAGATATAAATAGGTATACTATTGATAAAGGCCTGGCTGTTTGAGGTGTACAGTCAAACAGATAAACAAATAAACAGAGTGGCAGTGGCACTGACAGAATTCCAAATCCAGGTATTGAACCCCTCTTATCGTCCATAATTGCACCCAAGTTTTGACTTAATATATAGGCCAGGAGGAGCCCTTTCAATGCATCATTGAAAGTAAGGAGGACTTAAATGAATACATGTGATGAATAAAAAAGGAAAAACCTACAGAGAATATATTCATATCAACAATGTATCAATCTATGGATCTTAACAGTTCACTTGTTAAGATTATATTTCACTTGTATTTCTCAACTTTCACCTGCTCCTATTTCTCAATGCTCCTGCTCCCTCCAGTCAGTGTATTATTCCAGATAACAAGAGGATAAAGTAATATCTTTGATACGAGCAACAGCAGCCAGCACCAGAGGATGAAAGCAGGTCGACGTGTGATGGAGTAAAACTACTTGTGGCTAATATATTTTCTATATTATCAACTTATCCTTACAGAAATACTGACAACACCGATTTCTTTACGCCCAGTGTTGCCAGCATTGGCTTCTTTGGCTTCATCTGCAGCATCAGATCACCCAGATTGCCCATTTTCAGTAGAGGCAGATGGAATGATGAACTGCTCTGCTGTACCAAAACAACACTCCTGGTTTAAAATCCCACAGGTCATTATAGTACAGGTGTGCAGTCAAGTGTTCAGAATGGAGTTGTGCTTATACCCAGACAAACACCACCAAAGACTACTTTATTGTGAAATGTGGCTTATTATAAGGTTAACAATGTAGTGTCTAATGTTCAATGATATTCAAACTAGTCTAATTACACATACACACAATTAAAAACAGGTGTGATCAGTGCACATGACGTGTGTGTGTCTGAGAGTGACAGACAAAGGGTAGGGAGGCTATAATAATTGTGCAATGCTAATTTAAATATTGTTGTTGGGCGGGGGTTTATTTCAGGTGTCATGCTGCATGTCACAGAGACGTCACGGCCTGTCTTCCTTTGCTCTCCAGACTCACTGCTCTCCATCTGCTCAAATACTACTAACCAGCCACTGGAGCATGACGGCTGGTGAGAGTGAGGCCTTAAGGGGAGGAGAGGGAAAAAAATGAAATGGAAGCTCACAGGACTTCTGACAGTGAGCAAGAATTTCAGGTGGAAAATAACCGTCAGGGAAAAAGCTGACAGGACACTGATCAGCCTCCCTGTAGTGAAGTTCATAGACATTTGACCTCTATTATTCAAATGACTTACTGAGTTACTGTCCAGGTTTCATAACAAACTAACCAGTAATGAATGCACACTCTGTATCAAACAGGGCTGGGGAATTTGAAAAAACAAAAAACAAAGAAAGACAATATTGCAAAATTCAATATACGTCAATATAATGTTCTTGTGTATGCAAACACACTTAAAGGTTGCTTTTGTGGCTTTTGAATAATTAATATCAACTCATTTGTATTTTGTTCAGATCACCCCATTAGTATTTCATCTACTGTGCAGTGGTTCTCAAATGTGGGATTGGGGCCAGGAGGTTCCAGATTATGATATACAGTATATGATATATGCATGTAATTGTTTTATTTTCCAATCTGAAAGAGTGGCTAAAATATTTTATAAATAGGGCAATTTGAGTGTTCTGTCTGTGAAGTTCAGTGATTTCATGATGTTCTTCCTCATTAACGTTTTGAAAAAAAGAAAATGTTCGCCTGAAAAGATTATTTTCTACAATGGTTTTGAGCACTGATATCCAGTGAAATCCATCTTTCAATGGCTTCACTAACGTCTCAGGTAACAGCGTGAGGACAGAAAGTGACAGAACCTGTTCCTTGAGGCCTGGGAATGCAGTGGATGACACTGTATCCCCTCAGCCCGACAAGATAACTGTGCCCTTCCATTAAAACCCCTTCTGTGTGTGTAAGACTCCCATGTCAAAAACAGGAAAACAATGTTGGATGAACAACAGCTTTAGAGAGCAGGGATCGTACAGGGGGGAAAAAGTATCTTAATACTGGTGATAACAGCTGGATGGGCTGATAGCTTGGCTCTTTATCAAAGCAAAACACTCAGTGATCTGATGCACACACTTTGGAAAAAAGGGAACAGAGAAAATCCAGCTTTGTGATTTTAAAACAGTACTTTCTTATGGCAGTACAGCACAATTGCTCTTCTGATCCGCACTGGTGTAGCATAAGCGTTAACTGAATTTCTGATGACTGATGTGGCATTTTCAGCAGTATCCGAGAAGCCATTGCTTATACTAGCATTGCTATGTGAGCATTGTTGTTGCACCTCTTTGCTGGCGAATAATCCACAGTTCTGTTCGTCCAACGTGTATTTTAGTCGTATTTACCTTGCGAAGAATGTCTGCTGCCATTTCCTATGATTATCTTTCTTACTTGAACCTCATTTGCTTCCAGAAGCAGACACCATCAACTCTCATCTTAAATCATTATGGTTAATGTCGCCTAACCCAGCTAAGGTTAGGCACCATTAGCCATAAGTCAGCTGCTGTTATAATTGCCAGCCTATGCTTCTAAATAAAGCTAAATACACAGTTAGTGCTAATCCGGTTCTTAAACTACTTTTAAGTATTATATAAGGATAATTAAAACCGAGTTATCGTTAACTGAAAAAGAACTGTGTGAACCATTCTCTAGTTACCATTGACAGTAATGACTTAATGATGCAGAGACCTGCAATCTTCTGTAGAGAAATTAATAAAGACATGCCAAACAGCCATGGCAGGTTTGGGTTAGACGCCAGTGTTCCCCATTGTGAATATGCTTCCTGAGAACTGTCAGGGAAGGGCAGATGTTCCACCCATGTCAGAGGACCAACTGGAGAATAATTATGTGCAGTTAGAGCGGAAGGCCATAATGTAAGATTTTGGGTGGCAGAAAAACACAGCATCTTCTTAAAAATGTTCTATGGAAGTGGATATTATCAGCTCACTGTCATTTCCACAAAAACTCTGGTGGAAAAAGATGTCCCACCCCGATGCTAGCACAAACACGTCGTTATTTTTCAACCTTGCTGAATAAACATGGTGCTCTGATGTTTCATAACCAAGGGTCTCCTTGTGACTCTTGGGGGCAAAGCCTAAAATGGTGGAATGAACTGCTGAAAAGCTGTGGCACAAACTACCTTCACATTCATGTTAACTAGGAAACGATCGCCCTACACGTGACTGCTCTTTTGCTTGCTATTCAAATGAACTGCTGTTAAACTGAGTTTGCCATGCAAGCACTTAGAGAGTGCACCCAGCAGTGTACCTACTGGGCTTGTTAGCAAAAAATAGGTGAAGGTCATCTCGTCAGCTGAAGCCGATGGTATATTTACACAACCAAACCAAACGTCAGCTACTCTGCCCACAGCTCCCTGTTCAAACTTGATCAGCACATGGAGCAAGCAATTCTAAGAGGCTGTGTCAAACCATAGTTTGACCCTCTAGGCAACTTACAATATATGTTGTTTATACCACCTGAAGCATAATCATTAATATGCAATGTCATACTCAGAAAGCAGCCTGAGCGGGTGTTTGATCCGACATGCCCTCATTTACATTAGCTCTGGGCTAGCAGACACTGCAGGTGCACTATAGTCTTGCCAGAAAGGAGATGAGGCAAGAGAAAGACTGATATGTTTCTTTGGCAGCATGCTCAGATTAGACACAGAGGACTCTTTAAGAGCCCCATCAGAGGGATGCCTAGAGGGTGCCGACACACAGAAGAGAAATGGGGGGGTGTAGATAAAGTGGAAGCTGAAGGATGCAGTGTAGATGGCACTTCCCCGCAAAAATGGTTGTCAACAAACAAAGGTGGAACAAAAGAAAATCAAAGAGACTGTAGGAAATTAGGGGAGTGTTCTTTTTTTATATATATATAGTGATGATACGAGGATATGCAAATGGGAGATTCTAAAACTATAACGATAGACACAGTGTGTCAACTGGTTCCAAAGTGATACTTTAGACACAAAGTCTTTATAATTTGTTCCACATTTTAAGGAACAAGATAAAAGACATGACAAAATTTTATATGAGCTCAGGAAGTTGGCAAATGTCCATAGTAGAGATGTTAATGAGTAACTGTTTTTTAGACCAAAAATCAATTAACAAAATACACACCCGTGCCGATATACATATTTACATAAAACACAAATGTGGTAGCTTCCTTCCAAATCAGACTATGTAGAGATATGGAGGTAGGCAAATTGTGCAAAATAGTCAAACAAAGAAGGTAACTGTATATACAGGATTGAAAAAAAGGTCACCATTTCCTTATTATATCATAACAAAACAGTTGCAATACAGATCATTCAAGCAGCGGGGAGGTGAAGTTGTTAGACAGCCGTGGCAAACACCCAGGGCAGGAGCGGTACACGTCTCCCGCCCACAGATGGACCTCACTTGCGATTGCTTTTCAATTTCATCTAAAAGCACTGTAAACAGAGGTAAAAAATTAAAAAAAAAACATACAAAAAAACAAAAAAAAACCTTTTTGACAAACTCTCCGCTTTGACTGTACACCTTGTTGACTAGTGGAAAGAAAATGCACCATGTTTCCCTGACTTAGTCAGGTCATTTCTGCAGCCTGTAGTGCTTACGGCACACGCAACTCACAGTACAACCACCTGTGACAGTTAGGGTTAGGATCAGACTTGATAACAGGGCGACATGAGCTGATATTTCAAGCTACAGCCTCATTGTTTTAGGCTCACATAAAATATGTTTATTACATTTAAAGTAATTAAAATGTGTGTGATTGTAAAACAAATGTCCATAACTAATTAACTGACTGTCATTTATTAACTATTTCAACTCATGGTTAAGGACAACACACAAAATGTGCAAACGCAAGTCCATAGTCAAAAGAGGTTAATAATAAATCTGTTACACAGCAGCTGAGGAGAACCTGTCACATGGTGCAATTTAAGGTAGCAATAACAATAGGTGTATAGCACAGTGTATGACACTCACTGGGAGCCTTGATAACACTTCACTGCTCCTTACAACCGTACTGTTCAACAGTTTTTAAGCTGCACCAAATTAGAGACTCGTCCTTGATGGGCTGATAAATCTTTGGTTTTACAAATTATTTCAACTGCACTGGACCGTGGGTTAGCTGATTGAAAGTGAGCTGCCATTGCTCCATCCACTGTGTGAAATGTGAAGAATGATTAACATACTGCTAAGCTAGCAAAAATAATTGAGTAAAGCATGCTGCAGATGATCAGCTACAATTTAAAAAAATGCTTTGTCTGTTAGTTAAACCCCCACATGCTCATTATTGGCTCTGCAATAAGAACCACATAATCAGAGTGTTTTATATATATATATAAATGTATACACACACATCAATAATATTTTCAAAAATATTACTTATGGTTGTTATTATGATTCAGAACTCAACATAAACTAAAGCTACATTCAAACAATTTCAAGGAATGACATTTCTTTGCAGGGGCTTTCCAGCCATCACAACATTTGAGGGATTTTTATTGAATTATGTCGCCTATGTGCCAAACACTGCATGAATGCCTCTTGACTTACTGTCAGTGTCTAGCTGTGCAACAGATTGGGGCATTTAAATCCAAACAGAGCACAGCGTGTATAATAGTCACAGCAAAGCTAACTTTCAGCTAGCTGCAGTGACGTGTTCACTGAAATCCCCTTTTTCGACAACAAGAAACAGGTCATGTTCCGGATTATTTTAGGGGTTTTGGAGCAAAAAAAAGTTAGCAGGTTTTCAAGTTCAACCAATGATGATATCTGGCCATTGAGTTCAGTTGAGGACACATTACAGTGGCTCCATAAGTGGAACATTTCAAGATAGCATCAAGGTTCTAGGAAACCTGCTTCGACCCAGATTAAGAATCAGATCTCAGAAGTTTTAAAAATGTACAAATCCTGTGTGGCTGCTTGTCATTGAGTCTGATTCTGCCAGAGATTTCCTGTTAAAGGGGAGATTGTTTGATTGATATCTCCACTGATACTTGGGGTTTGCTGTGTGTGAACTGCTGGGCTTCGTTCTTGCCTTGCCTTGCCTTGCCCGGCAAAACACAGTGAAATGTTTGATTAGGCTTGATTGGACTGTAAAGCATTTTGTAACATTTCTTGCTACAAAATTATATAAACAAAAGAAATGCTCATGTGGCATCAAGTAGTGAGATCAACCTCTAAATATACTAGAAAAGCTACCTAATTAAGTAAATTAAATTAAGTGTATATACTAGACACAGCAGTTTATCACTCGGTACCAGCGAGTACATTTGCCAACTTCTAATATGTTCTTAACAACTCTCAGTGCAAGCCAAGGTTAACTTAAACTTATGTTCTTAACAACTCTCAGTGCAAGCCAAGGTTAACTTAAACTTATGTTCTTAACAACTGTCAGTGCAAGGCAAGGTTAAGTGTTTATTTTCTTTAAGATTTAAAGCTGCAAGTCCATTGCAGATTAGCAAACACTTGGGTACTCAGAAAGGCAACATAAATCCCACTTTGAGATCAAATCTTGTTGACACGTGCTGCCCAAGTAAACACAAGTGCTGGGTTAGGTTTGACTATTATAAACGCAGGACAGGTACACAGTGTAACCAGACAAACTGGTTTTTCATGTGCTGCGTAAGAACCACACAGATATTATCCACAGCAGAACACAGAGCACTGACGTTTTCCTATCTCCAGCTCACCAGCAGCTAAAAGAAAAAACGCCTTTCATTCAGCACCATGTGATTTTAAATCTGGGTTTTAAGAAAGTTATGAAACACATGATGGTAAGAAAGGCCAAGAATGATGACACAGATTTCTGTACATTATATTTAAAGACCATAACCTCTAGGATATAAAACCAAATAACAAAAAAACAAAGCTATTAATACTAGAATATGTTGCCAAGAATATACAATACAAACAAAGAAACTAAAAGATACTAATTAGATCTGTGTTATGGAAGTTTTACATTATATAGAAGGGTTTTAACTCCCATTTCTTTTAAAGGTTCTAGACTTCAAAAGTCACAGTGAATGGAGACTGATAAATGAAGCCCTTAAAAACTGTTAAAAAAAACCCAAAGAAACCCATAGCCCAATACAATTAACGAAACATATGTGTTAGCTGTAAAGACCTGTCAAATAATCATCTTTTTATTATAAATGCACTGCAGCATCTACACAACATCAGTTTGAGCCTATATGACACTACGAGGTGCAGTGATCTTGAACCAATCATGTAAAATAGCTGCTTGCTTTATCGTGGCGTAGTTTGCAATTCTAATGACCCAGCGAGAGCAAGCACAGTACTTCTTTATACTACAAATTGCACATCCTGATACTGCCACTGGTTCAGAGGCATATAGTTGTACTATATACACAAACAACAGCAGGTACAGTGTTTTCAGAAACTTAATTTCATTATTTGTACCAATTAAGTTCACTTAATACAATACATTTCAGGCTGTAATGTATTGCAATTTCAATTTGATTCCAATATTGTTATTTTTTAAAGTCACAGTTCAGGTCAATATTAACTGTGTTATACATTGAAGTGACGGTGTTATTAAGATTACTCCATCAAAATATTAGATGAAAGATGAAAACTTGAAGCAATAAATTGTTTTGAACATGTACGCATTACATTTCTTATTTGGCATAGAATATAGAACAATCAACACTAGAAAATAAATTGCAGCCTTTGCTTCTGAATTTTTAAACAATTCAGCTGGACTGTATAGAGCATATAATCGCTGAATGTATATGTTCTAACTATTAGTTCCTAAAGTACTCCAATACTAGACAATCACCAATCAAGCAAATCTCTTGATTGTTTTTGCATGACTTAGTACCCCTTAAAATCAAGTAAAAAATAAGTGGGGCACAGAGACTAGTGGGTTTTATTCTTATCACAAGTGTGTAAAGACACAAGTCAACCTCAGTGTACAACAGCTTTTAAGGAACTAAAACAAAAGGCTTACAAAGACCTTAAAAAGTAATAAAACATATTATGCCTTGTTGCTATAGTGGTTATATTGAACTACATTTGCAGAGAAAACCTCTTAAGTGTTGGTATCATGGTGTGGGATGTAAGGCGACAAGAGGCTGAAGTTGTTCACAAGTCTAATCGGAGTGTTTTACAAAAGGGGAGAATCAGAAGTCGAGTGATCTCAGCCTTTACTTCAACCACACAGAGGACCTCCTTAAGAGCCTTTCCAGTGTTGTGCTCATTGTTTCCTCTGGTGCTTCACCTTGTGATTTCCTTTTATGCCAGCAGCACTTTCAGTTGACCCTGACCTCAACAACACTTAGAGCCTGCACACTGACAAGGTAAAGTGTAATAAAACTACATTTCACTTCTTCTGAAGATGAGCACGGAGCTTCCTGAAAATGCATTACCTTTTGACTACAAATCCCATCACAAACAGAGTGTTAACAACACATTCACTGTTATTCCAGTTCACAGACAGGTTCAGTTTAAGGTTGTTTACTCCACTGTAAAAGAAAAAATGGAAACAAAAACATCTTTGTTTTTTTTGTTTCCTTCATTAGGTCATGTAGTTACTTGTCCTTCAACCACAGGGCCCATGCTGAAGTCCTCATGACAGCACATTGGATTTGAGCTAGAAAGTGCATCTACCATCTCCAGCACCACTCTTAGCTCTACAGCTGACCTGACATTCTGACCCTTCCGTGGAGGGAGCAAGTGAAAAGAAACATATCTGTCACTCAGGATTCATTATGGTATTTCCCAGACAAACTCCTGTGAATGGTCAAAACTGATTTACCATCACTGTCTAGGTACTTTTTTTGGACATTCTGGGGTAATGCAATGAAACAGCGAAAGAGAAGTGAGCTGGAATTGAGCCTGAGAACAACTTTAAACAACAAAACAGTCAGAGAAATAGCAGTATGCAGTGGGCGATCAGGTGGTTTGCTGGGCTCCTGTAATTAACAACTTCAGCCAGATGAAGCCAGGCATGACCAACAAATTAACATGCAGCAGCTTTCACACTCTATCCCACAGCTCAGTGAGCAGAAAACCAATACAGGGCCACTCTGAAAATAGCCCCAACCACAGATTGTCCTTTCTACCTCAATTCTACTCTCTACTCAACAAGTAAGCTTAATACATTTCTGATTCTGGTGGTACAATGCCATAACCACAATGACACACGACATGTTTAATCTTGTCACCTCACACACAAGGTATTTGGCAAGGTCTGCTGTAAGGTTAACAAGCTGCCAGTAACTCTTCATTTTTCAAACAATTCTGACATTTTGACTATTTTCAATGTCACAGGTGGGTTAAGGGGAATTAACTATTATGGTTACATTGTGACTACTTCTCTAGCTAATAATATGAACAAACAAACAAGACAGTATAAAACTGTGAGCAGTTATAATTAAAAAAATTTCCTGTCCTGTCCTACAGCAGCCCATCTTTCATCACCGCTTCCTGTCCACACAGGAACCAGCAGTACCAGGAGGAAATCCTTCCTGAAAGCATCTTGAAAGCTGGCACGTTGGGGACAGTAACGTCGGTCCTACTATCTGCTGCTGAACAGACAAACCTTATCTATAACTGCACATGAGGGGAAGAAAAACAGAGGGCACGCAGAGTGCCATGTTGACCTCCAATTTGGTTGAAGTCCGGTCTTGACATTGAAAAGTGTGCCATGGTAGCATAGAGGTCTAACTATATTAACTTCCAAAACAGCAACATCAGCACAAGCCGCTAACCACTATGAAACAGAAGGTGGCTTTCACAGCTATGACACTGTACAAGAAATCAACAAAAGCAACAGCAACATAGGACTATGATAAGGTTACAGGCAAGCATGATTCAGTTAAACAAATATCTGAAACGCCAAACACTCCCATAAAGATGTTTACTTACTCCCGTCTCTGTCGTCATACAGTATCTTTACATTTAGACTTTGCCTGAAAGTAGCTGGCAGCCATTTTCGGAGGATGGGTAACTTTATTGAGGTTGTGTTTTCATGTCTGAATGAGATTTGAAAGATCTTTATTACACTCTAGGCCGGAGAGTTAATTTTTCATTGTTTTTACTATGACTACTGTACACATTCTACTTACAGAAACCTGCTCCTTTATTTTGGAGTTACATCCAAAAATATGTACAGTATATAAAAGTATAAATACATGACAGAACTAAAAATATCCATAATACTCGACGTTCATCCTTTGAAAAAAAAGAGCAATACATACACATTGGTGACCTACTTTGCCTACATGTTCTGGAGTAAAAAGCATGTCAAACATTATATTGTTCCTATAATGTTCCTTTGCAGCTTCCCTACAAACCCTGCAATTCCCTCTTGACAGATTCCTTCCTCTCAGTTCTTTCTCGGCATATCCACTGACCTCATTTTGTTTGTGATGCACTGAGAACAACAGAATTGTTAAATTATGTAAACTACAGTCTCTAATACTACGATCTCGGTTGGAATACAATAATACTGGTGGGGTAATATGCAAAAGCGACATGTGCACACTGACAGGGTGGACTATTATATATATATATATATATATATATTGCTTTGAGCGATTTAATTACTTTCTGTTCATAAGTTACAGTATGTTAACTTAAATTTTTTTGTGACATTAACTATCTGACTGACATGGAGTGTGTTTTGGACATGTCCATCAGGACTTTCATCTGACCATGGAATAGAACCTACACAATAGGATTAAAGCTGGTTCCATTTTGTGTGATACAAAACTACTGCTTCTTAATTTTAAACATTGATTACCATTTTGATGATTATATATTTGGTCATTATAATTTTATAACATGATTGAAACAGTTTGTTTCCACTGAATGAAACATAGGGCTTGGTGACATTAACAATTATTCTTCATTAATATCATTAAAGCTAATTTTCCTTAGGCAGTGTAACCAGATGGACAACTGAACCAGCTTCAGAGACGCTCAACTCTCCATAGCACTTCACCCTTAAACGCTCAAATTAGTTCTAACACTATGTTTGTGCAGTTGAGTACTGAAATACGTAGGACTATTTACATTTTCTACGTTTTAAAACAGGTTGACACAGGAGTGATGGCAACAAAGGCTATGGTGAGCACCTGCTCCTCAGACACGGATGCACTGACCAGGCAGGCAGCATCAGTTAGCAGTGGCTGGCTAGTTAGCCGCGAGGAGCGCTAGCTCCCATTAGCTAGTATGCGTTATGACAGTGTAATTTATCCGTTATTAGTGCGTTAAACGTGTGAATAAACATGTAGGGTAAATGTCAACATTTTAAACAGCAAACGCAGCGTTGTGTCATCCATGTTACCAGCGAGTTAACTTAGTATTAGTGAGCGCAGTGACAGCTGAGCCGGCTAGCCGCGGTCCCTGCTTGACGCTTAGCTGTCGACTGATGCCTGACTTAGCTAGCAAGGCTAGCAAAACCTCGGCGCTGCAGAATCAAAAGCTCGGTGACATTTCACTCACCTAACAGTGAGCGGAGGTGTTTGAGCCGGGTGAGCACATCCTTCTTTGGGTCCAGAACTTTCTGTGTAGATTTCTTGACGTCTCCATGCCCCCTTCGAGTGAACATTCCGCTGTAAATTGCAACCGTGGAAGCCGAAATCACCTGTGTTTCACCATACACCGAGCCTCCAGTGTGGCTGTCACTTTCCTCACCACTACTCTATGCTTGCTGGGTAAACATTCATCTGACGGCCACTAGTGTCCTGTTTTTTGTGGGTGTGTAAACACGGAAGTACAGCCTGACAGAGAGGAGTGGTCACTTCACGTGAATACGCCTCCTTGTTTATAACCATTCCACCTTGCACCTCCGTTGGTCTTTTTCGCCCTTTTTTATTAGTTTATGAGTAATTTGATTTGCCCTTTCATTCAGTTGTCTGCAGTAAGAGCACACTCTCATTCTTTTTGAGAGCGATTAACCTGAATTTACTGCTGGTGACTATACTGTCTAATACCAGTTGTCCACAAGCTGAAGACTGGCACACAGCTCCAGTCTGTTAAGATTTATAAAAAACACTTCCTTTGACACAAGAGAGATTTGATACTAATGTGTGATGAGATTGTTTTAATAGCTCCCAAGCGCCCCCTTGTGTTCAAAATGGTAGAGTACAACGCTACAGTGCAGGAGATGGATTTGTTCATTTTATATAACATGTTATCTTGTTATTGTTAAATATGGCATTTATATGTATTGCATATTAGCATATAGTATTATCTTAATTATCTATTTATATGGCCATACATTTTACAATACTAATATTATGTATATTTATGGTCTTAATTCTATTTATGTGGCCTTGTGGGTCCTATCTGTGTTAATGGGAGAAACTATTAAAGGTGTCAATTGCAATGGAACATGGGAACAAAAGTGTCCTACTGTGACCTGCATACGACCCACAGCCCAGAGATGCTACCCATCCAGAAATCTAAAGTTATAGCATTTAACCTTTATTTCACTAGGAAGTCATATTGGGATTGACGTAAACTGAAGCATGTACATGTACAATACAAGGAAAACCCCAGGAAATCAGCAATGTAGAGACACATACATGACGCATTACACTTAAAATTATAGTACTAGACTGTTATTCTTGTTTAAAATCATATAAAGGGACAAATATTTCAAGTAAATGTTCATATTTGAGTCGCTATGACTAGGCATCTTATACTGCAAATATGCCAAATATACGTGATAAAATAGTGTAGTTTTTTATTCATTACATGTCTATGACAAATACAGGTGTAACTTCCAACAATAAAGACGGCTGGATTCCATTTAGATGTTCCAGGACATTGGTACTTGGACGCTTGACATTGACATCATTGATCACTCAGAAGCTTTTTCCTGCTTGAGAAGTGTAAATGGGTCACAGAGTGGCCGCTATAAATAGGTTTGTTAAATGCAGGTGTAGCGTTGTAGATGCTGTATATACTGTATATATAAATGCTCATCAATGTCTGTAGTATTCCAGTCCAGGAACATGATCACTCGCCAGTGTGTATTAAAATCACCGTGGGTCTTAATATAAATCCATGAACTTCCCTGATTAAAGAGACCTGTACTTTTTTGATATTCACACTCAGCTATGGCGATGCACACACAAAAGAAAGGCTGTAACAGCTTTGACGCTCATTCAAGCTCCTGCCACTTGACACTTCAATCTGTTGGTTTTTATGAATAAATGTAAGAAGAAATCTGGAGATTTTTCAAGTGGAGGAGCTCCCCTGTAGTAAAAGTCAACGCCGGGGTTATGCCAGATTGAACAGAGTTCACCGAGTTTATGACATTAATGGGTTTTTCAAAAAATAATTTGTTTCACTCGTTTGTGCCGACAACAAATTCCATCTTGGGAGAAAGAAAAAAAAAAGTGTTAAAGTGTTCTGAGATGAATTAAGTTTAAAGTGATTGGACGCCTCCTTTAATCAAATCCTACTAAACTGACATTATGTGCAGTCACACACTTTTGCATGTCTGCTGCTATCGGTCTTATTTCAGAGGCGATTAACTTTGAGGCTACACTGGGGTAAATTCTTTTATTTGTACACCATAGAAACATCTCATTGAAGATGGAGTATACATAGTCGAGTTAAAACGGAGTTTAAGTGCTGAGTGGTAAATACTGGCAGACTTTTATAAAGAAATGCATTACTGTCTGTGCCTCTGTATATCGTTATTTCATGTTACATTATCCATTAATGTATTTTTAAGACCGCATATTATGAGATAAAATAAATAAACAGGTTTAGTGGCTCTTTATTGTGGTCACAAAAAAGTAGGGGACATGACACAAGTGACCAGGAGATGGCGCCTAAACCATTTGTTTGAGGGTTGGAGTCAATGACAAACCAGGCAGGATTAGGTAAAACACATAGTACACACAGTGAATGTGGGTATGTTTGCTTCCATGAATAAAAAGTGCTTAATGCCTGACGCATGACTGTCATATGTAGTGCAGAAGACATTGTGGAAATAAATTCAGCAATAGGGATAGAAACCGTAATTACAGAAAAAGTAAGAAAATTCCACAACAGTGTACTTTGAATAACTCAAATTTGTAAGTAAAAAATGCTTTCATGAGAATTTCTTTAGAAGTCAACTGTGAAGGATCCTATACTCTCAATAAAGAAGACATGATTGTGTTCTATTTCATCCACCACCCCCACATACTGAGCTCTGGCAGTGCGGTAAGAGCGTTCATCTCTCTTTTTCAAGGTTCTCAATAGTGAGCGTCTTGAATGATATGAGAGGAAACAGAGGGAAGTGAGAGCGGAGGCCAAAGAGGAGGAGTAAAAAGAGGAGTAAAATCAGCCTTTGCCCTGCAGTTTGGTATGACACTCATTATCTGAAGTGGGCCATTCTGAGAAAGGAGGAGGTTGCCTGTCACAACAGATGTTGATTACACAAAACAGGGTAGTTTGGAGGGATGTGTGAATAAAATACAAGGACACACACACACACACACACACATGCAAACAGACACAGAGCCACAGGGTTATTGTTGGTGCTTTGTCATCAGTCCTAATTGATTGTAATCACCATTCCTCCTCGGCAAACCTCCCCTGTTCTTAAAGGTCAGGTTATAGCTCATTATCTACAGAGGCATGCACCTAAGATAAACTATCAACACTAACAGAGGGATTTAATGGTCTCTTCTCTCTCTAATCATGCACCTGGAAGTATTCTGTGCCCAGCTTTTTTTTTTTTTTTTTTTTGTGAAATGATATACCATAAGCTGAGGCAATTTCACTTTATAGTCTACTGTGGAGCCAGGCACTGCATTCTCAAAGATAATCCCGTGCAGAATAAGACAATTATGGTGGCATTATTTTTGAATGAGATAATTCATTTCAAAATAGGATTTTCAGATTATAAAACATTATAAATTGTTTTTTTTGTGTTTTTTTGGGAGGGAATCTTTTTTTAAAGACAGACTGGAATCGCCAAGTGCCGGATGCAGTGAAATGAAAGCCTCTTTGTGACCAAATGGTGGCACTGTAGCCTTAAAAATGCAGAGCATCCCTCTCACGGCCAGGCTGTCGGACTGATTCCAATCCAAGGTTTGAAAAGCACTTGTCTGCTCTAAATTGTTCTTATAAAGAGCTCGGAAATACTTGACTTTTCTCCTTATGTGGTTATGGATTTCCTTTTTGAACAATTAAGTGCCATTAAAAGCTAATGTATCCTGTTAAACCACATTAAGGTGTTGCTGTGGACAGTGGCACAGTCATCCATCCGAAACGCGGCGAATAGGAGCCAACTCTGGGAGCATTTTTTGAAATCTATATCGGACCATTCAAGAACTTCAGGATGAAAAGGATCAAAAGGGAAATGTCCGCAGGGCTGCCGACGGTCAGGCTGTGAGACCACCCACAGCCGCTTGACACAGATGAGCCACGGAGAAATGAAATAATGAGACAAAAAAAAAAACCCAATCTGTGTTTGACTCAGCCAGGATCACACATGAATAGAATCTAATACAAACACTCTTCTTGAAATTTCCATGGCGCTGTTTATGTTTTTGTCACCGCCGAGAGTGGTCATTAAAAAATTACATTAATCAGGATTCAATGGATACATTTCATAAAAATGTGTTCATCACAGACCCACAGTAATGTTACTGTGTGTATGAAAAGTATCAGCCTTTGTAATGTGGCAGGTTCCACAAATATGACACAAACACAAGCCTGTGGCTCCCACCAGGGGTCATCATAGTGCCCTGAACCATAGAGGTTAGCACACAATTAACAAGTTTAAAGGACAGAATCCCAAATATTAACGTCTCTTTCTTTTATTCTGAAATTCAGATTGAGAGAAATGGTTTATCATTTACCATTAAAGGTATCATTATGACGTTATATGCATGAGCATAAGCAGTTTCTCGTCTCACACTGTATTTTGGAGCACATCTCCGTACAGGTTAATGACTGGGCCACTTTGAAGTAATTAAAACAAGAGCATTATAAGGCAGCAGTTTCACATAAAGGTACTCACGGCAACATACCACCCACTTAATTAAAACTCTTTGCCGACAACATTTTGTATCTTTGCAGGTAATCTGCTGTGAAATTAATAAGGAGGGAGAATTAAATGACAAACGTTGGCAAAGAAAGGCTATTTTTCCTCCCCTGCCACACGCACGACAGGGGTCTCTATCTGGAACACATGATCCTCGTCGCACTGCAAAAAAACACTGCTTCGAGTTCTCCCCGTAATCTGATTCCAATTTCACTTGTGGCGTGACACCGCAGAGACAAGTCAGGGGGACGTTTAATTGAAACGTCCGCGCTTTTAATTGGATTCTGTTAAGATGGGAAATGAGCTCCTGAGTTACAGTCTTGTACCTTTAAATGCTGATACAGGACGGTTTTCCAGTGGGGATCAGTCAACGGGCGTTTGAATTTAAAGATCTCGCGCCACGTATTTCAAAGACACGTCGTCGTGTACAGTGAAATGTTGTCTTTAACAAGACGGTGCTTGAGAGACAATGCGACACTTCAAGCGTGCTCTCGTGGCAGTTTCAGTGCAGAACAGCAGAGTATACACTGCTCCTGATCAAGAACATGCATTGATCACGTTGACCCACAAATGCTCATGACCAATAATGAAATGGCTGCCAGTATATACCGTATACTGCAAAGGGAACCTGTCGTCCATGATATCATATTCAAGCTGAAGGTATTAGCTCCACACTCAAGCATGTTCAGGTAATGTGTGGGAGGAAGGCAGCAAAGCTTCTTTCACCTCCTGGGTTGTGCTCTTCCTACCTCCTACATTGAGATATGTGAATTTTTTCCCATTCTGAGGCCGGCGTCACCCTGCTGTGGCTGTGCAAAACATGCCTGCTCTCCCACTGCCGATGCCTCCACCTACGCCCGTCACCTCCTCTGATAAGTTTGGAGTTCAGCCCTTTCACTGATTAGTTTGCTGGAACATTGAATGCCCATGTCTGCAACCCTGTGTCACCCAGTCTGGCACTACCTGTGTGTGCTTGGATCAGCAGGGGGATGGCACACATGGCCGGCGTGATACTGAAACCATTATTTATACATCGCAGTTCTCCGGTGGCTTAGCTAAGCCGAGTCCCTCGCCTCAGAGAGGAAGAACTCAGGACGCATTTTCTAATTCTAGAAATGTAGATGTCAGTGCTAGATATGCACGCTGTATGGGAATCATTTGCAAAAAAACAACCATGTGAATCTAGGATTCATATTCTGTGTAAATAAGTGGGGGCATTAATAAGTGTGCTGCCTCTTTAGTATACTGTGTGAGTACAGTATGTGTGTGTGCGTGCGTGTGTGCATGTGGATTGCCTGAATCGAATTCACATGTTTGTGTGTTTACTGTGCCACTGCTGCACCCAAGTTGGAGCCACAGGAGTGTGAAATAACAAGCACAAGAGGGATTTCACGCCTTTACAGAGCTGAAAAGATAGATTTATATATATATTTATTTCTCAGAAAACTCAGTGCATTTTCATCCCCGACAAACTTTGTTTACTTCCCACTACTCACAGCATTACCTATTTCTAAATCCCAAACTCCCCTTACCCCAAACAATTAAACGGCATCATTACGTACGGGTTCCCACGGGTACGGAGTGTCCAGGTTTGCTTATGCTACATCTCCGGGACCCGTTTTATCGCAGCTATCAATGGAACAAGGTGCATCATTAGGAAAAGACAAACAGCGCTGTTTCCTTTTGGGGGGGGGGGGGGCAGACACAGTGACACAAAATCAATGCTCTGTTTCCCAGGAGCACCTAATTAGGTGGGCACTTGTGCACTGTTGAAACACGGGCCAGATCTCTTTGTCTGCCGAGTCGATCGTGTGAAATGCATGAGAGACACCTTCAGTGCTGATAAAGTGTCAGACGGGTGAGGAGTAAACACATAAGTGACACTTATGGTCTAGCAGGTCTCACTCCCACCGACTGCAATGACTGTATGCTTTCTTATCTAACGATGATTATTATTATTCTTGTTGTATGTTATATGATATTAATTGCTGTGAAAGGGTTGTTTCTTCTTTCTTCCATTCAGCTAGCTGTATCACATAGGGTCACGAAAGGAAAGTGCTGAATGTGGAGTGCCACGCAGGAGGCAGTTTTCTAAAATGACTCTCTTTCTGAGCAAGAGGTCTGTACAAAAAATAAAAAAATAAAATAAAATAAAATGTCCAAGCCCTTTCCTATAAACTGTTAGAGTGACACTTGCGAATTTCCACTGTGGACAAGGTGGCAGTACAAACACTGATAGACGGAGGGGAATAAAAGGGCCTTCTCATGACAAACTTTCCGGAAATGTCAGCCTTTCATGCTGTTGAGAAGACCTATTCCATATCTATTACAGCAGGCATTCTGTGTCCGATATTTCAGATTTCAGTCCTCCCCACACTGCAAATCCTCTGCCAATCTTCAGCCCTTAAGAATCTCTGCCAGCGCCGATGCATTATTCCCCCCTCCCCCCCCCCCAACCCCACGCCTCCTCTCTCCTTCTTTTGATGTGACAGAACAAACCGCAACCTATTAGGATTAAGGCTTTGAAAAGATCTTTGATGCCGCTCAAGGTTCCTTTAAACTGGGGAATGACAATATGAGCTGTGTGGCAGCAGATGCTGAATGGAGTGATTGCTAGTCCTCCTCAGTGAAGTCTGCTCTGCTGTCACACACAACACACAGGCACATGTGTGCTCATCTGTTTACACACACACACACACACACACACACACAAACACCCGACAGCATCCACCCTTTACCTAAAGCACCACAGCTGTCATTTACAGTGTAAGGTATTGTGCTCACAAATGCAGATTTGGTTCAATACTTTTTTGTCAGAGATGAGTTTGGCTCGGAGTCAGTGCTCTATCTGAACTGCTGCCCGGGATGAAAACAAACAAGCATTACAATACCTTGCATATTCTCCTTGAAAAACCTATTTGTGTGTTGGGACATGAACATGTCAAAAGTGTCACCCGAGGGCCAGAGATGCAAGGATGTTAGGCTTCTGGAAGAACCCACTCGTGTGTGTGTGTGTGTGTGTGTGTGTGCTAACGATGTCTGTATGTGAATAAGAAATCTGTGTCTGTGCGAGCGGTTTATTTGGCTGAAAATTAGACGAGGTTCAAGGTGCCTCACTTTTCAGAGCAGAGATTCTCGAAAGCAAACAAGATTTTTTTTTTGTAAATTTCTTTATGATGCCTCAACACTGACAGCTCATCTGATGATGCTGGAATGATGGAATTCTACAGTGAGGAGGAGGAGGAGGAGGAGGAGGAGGAGGAGAGCAAATTAAGTAAAGATGACATCTTGAATGCTACCTGTACACTTTACTTCAGTCACAGAGACGTAGCCGAGTGCAAATACCACTGCGATGCAGCTCCCTCAATCAAAAAAGACTTTAGCTCCGTTTTATCTAATCGCTCCTCTGAATATCTCTGATCATACCTGCCTCACCCCCTGAGGTAGCCAAGGACAGGTGCCATACCGAATTAAATATTCAAACTGGTGATTCCCAGGAGAGATTTATTGTGGCAAATTTTCACGGGTGATCCCATTTAGATATTCACTCGTCTGTTTCGCGTGGTGGTGTCTGGGGTGAGATGTCACTGAGAGACTGTCACCGCAGATAGCCGGTCGGTGGAGGAATGAAGCCACGGGGCACGAGGGGTAAAGGCTTCTCGGCGCACAGTCGGAGAGACAAGTTCTCAGCGAGCTGCCACCATAAGCACACATTGATCGCATCTTATCTTTGTGACTCTAGATTAAAACGCTCAACGTTGGCTGTCCCGCCCTCTCTCTGCAGGCTGAAGGCCTTTCTATATCCCTGAGTGGAAGAGCTCTAATCTCCCTATGAAGTAGTGGGAGCCTGTAACTGGCAGAAGATGGCACAATTAAAAAAAAACAACAAAAAAAAAAAACAGGAAGCTCAGAAATTAACCGTCTTAAACTGTTCCCCATTTAAAGAGTAACTCGAATCATAATCAGGTTTGATCCTCAATCTGCATATTTTGATGCTGCTGGTTGAGCTCTCTTTACAGAACGTTGGGAGCTGAGAGATTGTCTTTTTTACTCTTTCTTCTTCAGGCACTGTTATCGTAATCCAAACAATTGGCTGTTGAAACTGCATGTGTCCCCTTTTGTGGGGATATGGCTGGGAATCAGATCCTCCTGGGTCTTGTTTAAAGTCCTGTCCAAATGAGCAGGGACGAGTTGGGGCTCTGACAAAAACAGGCAGGAATAAAGGGGAGAAAGCCTGGACAGACAGACGGATGAGCCCCGGGCTCCAGGGCTTTGACTTTGGCCAAACAAACATTTGTTTTTCAAAGTGTTTTTAAAGTCGGGTGGATTAAGGCGGATGTGGACCAAATCCCACCCCCCCCCACCACCCTTGCCCATCCGTGGTCTTGTCAAATGGTGCACTCAAAAGAGGGGTTGCACCTGTTAAGGCAGCGCAGAGGAGCAGGGCCAGGATGATACTGAGCAGGGCTTTGTGGGTATCAGAGTCAAAACAAAGCTGTCAACCGGGGCTCATTCATCTTTGATGTTCATTGATGAGGAAACTGTTGGGCCTCAACAGGGCATTGTTTCCCCTAAGTGGTGCCCATTGATAGCCAGAAAGCCACATTTGTTTTTAGTCTCTGACGGGTGGAGCTAAATTTAAAGGGCTTAATGGTGCATTTAACTGGTCCAAAAACACTGTGCTTTGGATCCCTCCTTGCACCATTGGCTCGGGCTGTCTTCCTGCTTCCTAAATGGCCTATAAACAATAATAAAATGCTAATCGTGTATGAATGGCCAAACACCAGTGGGCATGCATGTATCGTCAAACCCTGGGCTCTTCTGAATGCCTGCTGCGACAAATCTAGATCCAGAAAGCGGGCGGTTTAACTGCCGCCACGGCTCCTTCCTGGCCCGGTCTCCACCTCTCGGCGCTCTTTGTCATAGAAATCTGGATAGCCTTCATAGAGTGCATTTCTCATGCTATTGTTCAGCAAATCATATCCTCTTCAACGTTTTCAGGATGTGACAAGATAAGATAAGGGGGAATATTAATGTCATATCGCGCCATCTAAAATTATGAAAATGCATGGGAGCGAGGAGGGGGCATCTAGGGCAGGAAATAAAAATCAATTTGCGGGGGCTTCCATTTTGTGTATTGCCGTGGAAAAATAAAACAGAGATTTTTCCACGTTATCTGTCCAAAATCCAATTAGAATCAGGTTAATTTAGTGGCAACAGTTTCAAAACGCTATCATATTGTCCTATCAGCTGATGTCTTTGAGTGCTCTCTGTTGGTAAGGTGTAACTGTTCAAATTTAATCATGTCAGATACCGTATCTGACTGATGCACAATCTTGGCTATCACTTGCACACGCGGCGAATGCAGAGACACTGCATTAATTAAATCCTTGATTGTAGTAAGCTCACAATGTGGTCCACCTTTGAATAGGCGGAGTGTAACTGTTCTACAGAACCATCTATTTCTCCTTCAGACAAAAAAACAACTGAGTTACTCACCATTGAAATCTCAGCCTAACCTTGTTTTCCTTGTTTCTTTATCTCTATGGGTGCCGTCTCCATTCTGCACATGCACTATTTTCAATTAAATGTAATTAATGAGGCATCCTTCTGTCGAACAGTGAACACTGCATAAATGTGCAATATTGTTTTCATATATTCTGCACATGATTATGATGGTGTGCAAGGTTCAGACATGTCACCTCACAAGGACTGCTGCATATACACGTTCACTATTGACCACCACAAATCCTGTATTCATGAAAAGGAGTCCCTCTTCCTTAAGAGCCGGCCCGTATTCTTGCAAAAAAAAAAAAAAAATGAAGGACTCTTGCTTTGTTTCAGTGCAGATGTGTATCAAGGATACATAGCCACATCTTTTCTTAAATAAGAGTCTCTGTTTACACCTTCAAAGCACTGGAAGGAGATGCTTTTGCACAGTTCCTTTACCGCTCCCTCCTGATTGTTTTGCAAGCTTGATTTGCTTGGATTCTTAAATGATAGGCTCATATAGAGTCCCAGACTCCATTTACATGGCTGTGTGTTGGTCGGCTGCCTCCTTAAGCGTGAGGAGATATGCGAGAGCAATCAACTATTTCTATGGCTTGTATAAATGGCGGTGGATGGGAGATGAAGTTTGAATTTTTTACCACTCATTTGTGGTTCAATTGCCAGAGTGTGTATTGCCTGTTTTTTCACGGACGGAAAATAGATGGCTTTGTCACTCAGTATGCATAAACTGTTGGTCTGTGTGCTGTACTCTGGCAATGGAAATGATAGCAATGTTATTTGTCTTGTGAGGAAGACATTGTTACAAAGTCTGAATAGTATTTTTTCATGAAAGGGACTGTTTGTCTATTGTGGAGTTACTTTCCTCAGATATTATATGACATATCTGCGAACCCTTTTCAAACGCCGACACGGCTGTTATAATGCGATATGTTAGCGGGAGCAGGAAAGTAACTTCACACTTTACATATATTCATGCACCTCTGTCATTGTAATGTTGTCCTGTTATTTCAGCGCAAAGTGTCTGCAATTCAGACAGCGGCATCGGGGCAAAAACATTCACACAAGTGCGGGTAATTATAAGACGCTTATTCAACACTAACCGCTACCACCGAGATTGCACTTTGTCTCTTCACCTAAAATGACACACTGTCACACATACGACCCGTTCAAGACCTCGCAGTTTTGTGTCATTCTGCACTTGAACCAAACGTATATTTCTATCAAGACGCGCGGAGATAGCATCCTCCGTTTGGCACAGAGGAGGTGTGTCTCTCTCTATATTCACAAGAGAGGGCGAGGAAAGGGCTGGCGATGGTGGCGGTGGCGGCGGTGGTGGTGGGGCACCTCTCTTTTGTTCACTCCCCTCTCTAACTGGTAGTGTTTGACTTCCCCCAGCCAGGAGTGGGTAATTCTGGAGCCCTGTGTGAGGTTGTTAGATCACTGAGGCCCAAGACAGCACCATTCTTTGCAGACCCTTGACAGCAAATATGTGGTAATGATATTGTCTCCTGCTGGGTAATAACACACAATTCAGACTGCCACATACTGCAGTCGCCGGGGAAAAATGGAGGGGAGAGGGGAAAAAAGAATTACACTGAAGTACTGGAGGAAAATGACAGGAGAAATGTCTTCAACCTGAAGTGCTATATTGAAAAAATTCACTGCGGCAGGACACTGCAGTGGGGAGAACTGTTTTATTCTGCACTTCTCAGAGTGATTTGGCCCAGAATACAAAGATCACTGCTTCCTGGAATCGGAACACGTTGGTTTCCTCAAGCAAATGTACATTTCTGAGCAATTCTTTGACTTTCCTTTGGATTTTTGTGTTTAAAAAAATCATTTTCCACTTGGTTGTTTGTGGAGGCATGCAGAAATAATGGTCTTGGCTCTTGAATGCCTCGGATTAGCAACTGGGGTTGTTTGACAAAAACCATGGCTTCAAATGACTCGAGTCCTTTGTGTCCATATTAACACGTTGCAAAGTTGGCGTTTAGCATAAACAGCATTTTCTTACCATGGAGACCTTCCATTGTTAACCAGACCACACTGGCAGATTCAACCTTGACCTTTGTGTTGCTCCACTTGGTTCTCGGCTTGTAACTGTCAACACCATCCATCACCGGCCAATCAGGCCCTGGGATGGGGGCCGGTCCCCCTGCTGTACTGTGAAATTGTGGCATGTGATCCTTAATGTGCGTGAAGTAGACAAGGCTTCGGCACAATACATCAGTCTTCGGAGGGGGGCTGCTCTGTGCTAGTCTATTAGCCCCCCGCTGTGCCCCTGGCTGCCTGGATTTATTCCTAGGGATAAGTTGGAATAATAGTGTGATGTCTGCATGCCACCAGCCTTAGTCCTGCTCAGGCCTTGGGCTGGCTGTCAATCAGAACCCTGACCAGTCAGACAACATGTCACATAGCTGACATACGCCATCTCCCAACTCAACTCCAGCACACGGCTGATATATTAACAAAACCTATTTTATCATAGGGAAATCAGCCAGTGACAGCTGGGAAGGCTTTGGGCATTCCTCCGCTCCAAATGAACCCTGTTCTCACTTAGTCAAAATGATCTTCTCTGGTCTCCTCTGCTTGTGTCCATGATCTTAGATACAGACATTGCCTCTCAGTGAGACGTGTGTGTGTGTGTGTGTGTGTGTGCGACTCCTTCTGCTTATTCATACATTTTACTGCCAGAGCAGCATTGTGCAATGGGCTAAAATAAATGAAAGCGCCGTGAAAAAAGGTAGCCTTGATACCGCACGACTGGGGAAACAGGGAGGCATATTGAAACGGAAGAATTCATCTTTTCTATCAGCCCCTGCGCTCATGAGTTGAACCAGGTATTCAAATGGGTTCAATCTGCGCCGCTCAGATTTGCATAACACAGACAGATGAACTCAAGTGATTGAATTGGGCAAGGTGGAGTGAGGAAAAAGGGAAAGAAAATGAATTTCCAAGTGAATTAGGAAAAGATGGAAACGGCAAAGGGTATATTACATATTTTTCACACCGAAATTATTACGGAATTAACCTTTCTTTCCACTGTGACAGCCCTCTAAACCCTCTTTATCACAATGAATTTGATGCACTGGACTTGGGAAAGACTTGACTTTTTGACAAATAAAACAGGGGGTACACATTAATGCCACAGTGACTGTTTTCTCTCAAGTCTGTTGGTCTGCAGAGATCAGATGATGTGACGCTCAGTCCACTTCCATGGACAGTTAAGTCAAACTATGGTTGCAGCTCGACTAGCCCATATCATTGGACTACTGTCCTTGACCCAGTATACAAGCACGAGCGAGGGATAGATTCATTCAGTCAAATGTGTCCATTTCTGCACACTAGTTGGGGATAAGCCCCCTTTCAACTTGTCATTATTATACATTTTCTGGTTTATCCATTCTTCTTTTATTTTCCATGACAGAGCCAGGGGATACGAACTGTGGCGCATGTGATGTATTTGATAGGCCAGTTTGGGTCCAGTTGAATGTATCCATGCAATAGGAATCTGATTCCCAACTGTATTATATCGGCTGTTCATTTGATGTTTAACTGCATTTTGCAACAGGTCAGGTTTTAGTTGGACTAACACAATAATTTGTCTTTTCTAACTTCTACCGACTAATGCCCGTGCAGCCCTCGCCATGACTGGCAGTGACCACTTTAGAGTCACAACACTGCAGGAGGGGAAAAGGCAATTTCATGGTTCACGCTGTGGTTAATGTGCTGCTGTAATCTTTAGAGAGGCCTTTTTTTTTGTTTAAGTTTTGTAGAATAAAGGGTCGGCCTATCGTGTACTCGGGCCTATTAATCATTGGGTTAAATGGTGACAAGGAGGCGCCCAGTGGGAGTGGGCAACAGTGGAAGTGTGTGTCTGCTGTTGAGTCTTTGGTTTTGTTGGTGTGCTGCTGTACATATTTACCTGAGTGTGCATTGTGTACTTTTTAAGAGAGGGGATGCTTTAGTGTGTGTGTGTGTGTGTGTGTGTTTGCTGTGGTCACACAGTCAGGTAAGACCCTCTAATTGCTGCAAGGTGCATTAGCAGTCGGTCACCTATTTCTCTCTCTCTCGCTCCCTCCCTCTCACCATGTCTTTGTTTTTCCTCTCAGTGTCAGTCTGTGGGCCAGAAGACAATCAGACCAGAAGGGTCATTTTCTGCAAGAGCTCACCTCCCTCCTCGAAGCCTCGCAGCTGACAGGCTCATGCTCGGCAGGAGCCTTAAATTAACACTTGACGTCTGCGAGGCTCAGCCCTGATGAGGCCGCGGAGAGACAAAATGTCACAAAACAAACACTCCATCATTTTTGCTTCATTTCCTCCAGCGTTGGAGAAACACTCACCTGGAGGGCCAGTGAGGGCTGTGGTGACTTTCACCTCCCCCACGATCCCAACACCCCCATCTGTCGCCATGGATCTGCCCCAGAGCGCCAAGGTGAGAGATTACGGCCAAATAAGAATCGAGGGATGCTGAGCAGGTTGGGCATTTCAAGCGAAAATGCTATTCAAATATTCTATAGGATTATTACCTGTGCCATAAACATAATTCTCCACTCACAAGAAAAGAACAACAACAAAACCCAGCACATGAAGAGTTAGTAAAATGAATGCAGGGTTCACAGTGTGTTGAGCTAAGAGGCACAGCTAACAAGATGCTTTCAAAGACAGTGGAACATTTAATTAATTCTGTGGTGTCAACATTGTGCTGAGACTAGAAGAGTAGCTTCAAGATGCATTCATTAAACCTCGTAAATGTCATCACTTCTGCAAACACACATGCAGTCCTCTGACTAAATGCCTGCTGCTGCCAACTTGATGCACCACAAATGATGTAGTTATTAGAGTGGAAGTCATTGATAAACAGTCACATTAACTGATTGACTTTTTTAATGACAGGAATAATTGAATAATCAGACATTCATGCCCATCCCTAGTAATTATATGAGGGTAGAAGTGAACTGTTTGACACCTGTTGAGTTTGGGTTATTTAAAAAACAGTGTACAATTTGTTATACAAGTGTGATTGTTTTCTTTATTTCCATGCATTGGATTTGTTTCCTGTCGCTGCTCGTACATCGTCAATTATTTGTTTTCCTGTGTACACGAACAAATACCCTCACTGAGGAGCTACACAACCACTGGGAGTCAGCACGGTAAACTAGCATGATACTATTTGAAGCCTACTTCAAACACATTGCCCCCAGCGAGTTCCGATAGCGGCCGTGTCTATTTTATTATTTGCTTTATCTCTTTGTTGCGTGAGAGTTTATTTGTTTACACGAGAGGGATTGGAGGTTTGGTGATCTGAGCAAATTGCAGCAGAAAGTACTTCAGATGGGAATGACTGTAATTAGCATGCTCTTAAATGTGGAACACTCTCCTAATGTTTTTGTTTACGTGGGGCAGCTGATCTGTGACTCGGTGTGGGGGCGGCCCACAGGCAGGTTAAAATCACTTGTCATGCCAGAGATCATCATTATGAGCTTAGAATTGGTCGGCGTTGAGAAACAATCAACGCAGCGCCAGGTAGACACTCTACGAGCAGCCATGCTATGCTGCAAGGCCTTCCAGAGGAGATAATTTGAAAACATGAGTGTGTTTATGAGAGTGCGTTTGTATGAAGTCATGGTCATGTGTTTTGGCTCGTAGTTTTTTGCTTTGTTTACGGTGACAGGACTGTCTTTTTTGTAATCTCTGCATCTACACCAAAGCGTAGGCTCCATGACACTCATTAAGAGTCAATCAAGAATTTCCTAGTGAGCCCAGTTATTCAGTGAGTGATTATATTTCACTGGAGGATAATATCCAGGTAAATTAAGATTTCGATTTAATTCAGCCCTGGTTGCCGCTGCATCTCCATTTCACATCATGGAACAATTGAGATCTTATCGTGGATTAAAGTGGGGAATATTACACCCAATTTAAAATATGCACATCTTTGACTGCACGCACAGCTTAAGCAGCTGCCATGGTATCTGGAAAAAAAAAGAAAAGAAGAAGAAGAAGAGCGAAACAATTAAGCGCCTCACCCACAAAATTCAAATGACTGAGATACAATTCATCAAATTGGCAGAGGAATTTGGGGTGGAAACACTGTCTTAAAGTGTTCTTGAGAAAGATGAAGAGAGGCAGCTGAAGAGAAGGAGACAGCAGGAGCACAGAGGAGGCAGGAAGTTGGGACACATTGAAAAGGGGGAGTCGTGGTGGTCAGGTGACAGTGTAACAAAGTTGTGCTTGTTTAAAATGGAAATCTTCCCAGACTTCCTCCCTCTTGCCCTCTCTCCCTCCCTCAGCCCCGTGGAGCCCATTGCAAACGCTAAGCTCCAGCATCTGAAGTGGCAACACTTGAGATGGTGAAAGTGACAACATCTTAACATAAGCTGAGGGGCTAAAGTGAAAGTCAGCACGAACCCCCAACCAACCTCTCCTTCCACACACATCCTTCACTGTCACTCTGTCATCCCTCTCAGCACTGGCATCCCCACGCCTGGTCCACTCAGCCACCTCGCTGTGGCTGCTTGGACATGGGAAAAGTTACAGGTACAAAGGAGGGAGGTGGAACGCTATTTTTCTTTTGTGGACATAAAAAGTGTAGGAATAAGAAGTAGAAATCTGCCTGTCTTCTCTCTTTCTGTTTCACTGTCATCGTTGGTCCTCACTTCTACTTCCAGTCACAGGTGCCTCCAAACAGAACTGGAAGCATGTAATCCGCCCAAATCCAGCTTCTTCCGAGGAGTGTAAAACCAGGAATGTTCTGTGGGGTCACTGGATTAGACAGAATTCATGGTGGTAGCTTGGCTTGAGAGGCGGAATTAGAGGAGTAGGGGAAAAAAGGGAGAGGAGACTGAACTGGTTTTGTATTAAAATGAGCTTACCAGGTGGTCTCCCTCCCAAAAGTGGACACAGTGTGTCAAGTAATCTGAAAAGCCCCCGGGTGTTTGTCGCTCATTGGCCAGAGGCCTGGTAAAAAGGGAGAGCGAGGGACTGAGAGAAAGCGAGAGAAAGAAGAGGGGGCTGGCTAGGGAGGTGGCACTGATGTGGCCATTGAGGCCTCAGTGAAATGTCTGTCAGGCTTGGTTTACCACAATCACAGCAGTGATTAGGCCCCTTTTGATGACAGGTTTAGTTTTCTGTCCATTGGCAAGAAAGTGAGAATGGACAAGAGGGGAGGGGGGGAGGCGGGTGGATGTTGGGGAGCAGGGTTGGGTTGCATTGGGAGACTTTGGGGGTGGGTGTTTACACACTGTTGCAGGAAAACAGGGGGGTGGAGAAGGGGTGTGTGTGGGGGGTGTATATTAATGTCTTGCACCAGGGAGCTCCTACGTAATTTCCCAGCGGGTCGTGGGGTCAGGTTTGTATTTAGTTAGTGGTAATGATCTTGTTAGGGATCTGAATGGACCACCGTCTAAGCCCATTGAGGACAGCGAGTGTGCCTCCCCATCCCCCACCTCTGCCTGCCTTGTGTGGGCTTACACAGCCCGTGAACTGTGATTAATGGACTTCCAGGGCTTAATAACTTGCAAAACAGTATTAAACAAGGGAGGCCCCGGGACAATCGGAGAGGCTACCCAGGCGGAGTAGGAGGTGGCTGTAAACAGTGCCCAGCAACAATTGCAATGCATGGAATTAACTGAGATGGGCCACTCACAATGCTACAGCTGGCTAGTGGCAGGGAGCCAGGCCTGGGAGAAAGCTTCACTGGTGCTTCCAGGTGGCCCAGACCAGGCCAGGCCTTTTCAGTTTTGTAAGTGTTAAAAAATAGAAGGGGAGAAAGGCTACATTTGTGATGGGGAGACAGTGAGAGGAAGCCATTGAGCAGAGACAAGAAAGAGATTAAAGAGCACAGAGAGTGATAAGCAGATAATGGGGGGACACATTCAATGGAACAAGTAATCCTTGACATGCAAGCACAAATATGAAGCCTTTTGTCTCTTGTGTCTAATTCAAGCCAGAATGTGTAAAGTGGCGAAACAAGAATAGGGATCCACATAAACAAGTACACAGAGACAGATAAAACATACTCATCTAAGTGCACACACACACACACACACACACACACAAGCACATTTCGTCACCAACCCACACAGTGCACCTCCCTTCCCACATCTCCTGCTTGTCTTCCTTTTTCCCACCCTTGTGCCCTCTTATCTGGAAACAAATGATCCCAGCATGAAGCTACAAGTACTGATGCGTTCAGACCACCTCCACTCTGTCACAGATATCCTGGCTTTTCTTCAGATATGTACATATGTATATATATATATATATATATATACACACATATATAAGTGTGTATATACAGAGGTGGAAATTAATGAATTACATTTAATCACATTATTGTAGTAAATTTGTAATTTTACTTTCACTTAAGTATGTTTTTTTTCACATCCGTTGGCCTGAATTACAAACAAATTTAGAAAATAATTTCACGCACCGGACACTTTGGCAGTGAATGAGTGAAGGACTTGTGTCACACTTATGTGTTCACATATTTTATCTTGTCAGCACTTAATTAAAAACAATTCATATGAGATTTGTGTCCTCCAAAGAACCCCAACCTTGTTTATAAAAAGTAACTAAGTATCTTTTACTCTGATTACATTTTAAACAAGCTACTTTTATTTTAAATTGAGAACATTTTTAGACCAGTACTTTTACTTGTACTTAAGTAAAATGATATCAAAATAGTGTTACTTTTACTTGAGTAGAATATTTCAGTACTCTTCCCACCTCTGTGTATGTATATGTATATACATATATATACATATGTATATTGCTGTGCACTGGACAAAATAAGTAGCAGACATTTTTACATTACAACTGAAAATGAATAATTATACTTTTAATAACACAGCTCACGTGTCTCGTTTTGTTTGTGGTTGTTGAAACACTGTGGTTTTAGCAGTTGCAGAGAATAGAGGCATGTCTAGTTTCAGGTCATTAAGAGGTAAAAATGTTACTATACTGAAATATTTCCATGAAATATAATTCAAACATGGTAATGTCTTGCTTAAACAACAATCTAAATGATCCATGTGGAAAGGAATGTATTGTAACATGTTTGTTTGGTCGTACAGGAGATAAAAAGTCGACGAGGCTTATCTGTTGCTGCTGTTTGACATTCTCTCCAGTGTGTTTGTTTCTTTCTCGACAATCACTCGTCTCCAAACGAGTGACACTGGGTTCATCCTAATCTGCTTTCCCTGCAGATCAGAGGACGAATTGGACAAAAGCTCACTTTTCCATTCACAGACGTCCAATATGTGCCCGAAATATTTGCCAAAGCCCTTCACTAAATCAGCGGCAGAGAGGTTATTCAGCCACACGTCTAAAACCCTTGAGCAATTCTACACTGCAGAATCTGACTTTCAAAATATGACTTTAAGATATAATAGATGAGGCTAAAATCACACAGATTTATAATGTGTATGTACATACTGGTGTGTTATCTCCTCTCTCTCTGTCTCACCTCACAGCTGTCGCCCCCTTATACTACCCCACCCGACTCACCCTCTCTTGCATCGGGGTGTGGATGCAACGGGGGCCTTGGCCCTGACGAGGCCAAGGAGGGATCCACTGCTGTGCTAAGCCTCTGGCTCCCTCCACCTCCTTGCATCATGAATAATGGAACAGAGAAATACATTTATCTTTTGATAGCCCCGGCCCCCTGGCTGAGACTGTTCGGTCTGGCCCAAACCGCCACGGCACAGCGCTGAGGATTCTGAACCCCCACTCCCCTTCCTCCCAGTGCCACCCCGCCCGTGATTGTCTCCGCTCCTTTTGAAGTTGGGCGCTTCTTAGTGTCCTAGAGATGGGTAATCAGGCTTGATTTTGGAAGGGTCAGGCCATCTTTTGAAGGGGCGGTCATCCCCAAGTTCAGCCATGGATGGCTGTGCTCATGGCCTGCGCGAGAATTACTGTAATTTCATTAGACGTGCTCATTGCCCAGTTCTAAATTTAACAGACACAGGGTAGTGGATGAAGAGGACAACTTATCATGCCAGGAGTGTGTGTGTGTGTGTGTGGGGGGAGGGATTATGTAAGTTGTATAATACAAAGCAGCATTTGCATCTAGTGAAATTTGATGCTGGAATAAATGGCTTTATGATTAAAATGTGATTCCTTGCAAAAATAAAATAAAATATATCAAAAATATCCATAGTAATGATTTTCACTGTGTCATTATATAGATATTCTCCTTATTCAAACCCCTATCCCAAAAATGACTATGGCATTCAATGTTTTCTAAGATTTGTTTTGAATGACTTCATATTATGGTGTTTTTTTATGACACACGTCACAATGATCTAACACAGTAGTTTAAATAATAAATATGGACACTATAACTAGACATTTGCATCTGTGCATTCCTGTTGTCTTACTGTTCCTAATAAGAGACTGTGATTTGCTCTTATTGCGCTCCATACGGAGCACCGTGACGTGGGAATAACACCGCTTCCCTCTGTTTAACTAGGATCAGGAGGATTTCAGCTGGAGCCCCCTGCTTTCATTGCTCACACATCTGTGCGAGAGAGCCGTGAGAGGGAAGGGAAAGTGTCGCTGGACGCCTTAACCCTCTGTTTGTCGACACTGATTTAAGGCTTAAGCTGTCGTCGCTGTGACTCCTGCAATAAACACAACCAGGACACTGATTTTAAACAATTATTCACATAATAATCAGTTATGCTTATATATGTATTGACTGTTAAATAGGTTTGTTTACTTATGTTATGTAGAATTTATTTGATCTAATCCAAGGATGCATTTGACTCTATAACTCTCTCAGTAGAATGTCTTTAATAAAAAAAACCCTATTATTATTATTTATTTTTATTCTTACTTCATTGAATGCACACAGTTATAAATGATACATGACCCAATAGTGAATGATTATATAAAACATGATTATAAGTGCAGTTGTCGATTGTAACTGTTTATTTGAGACTTTTGTAAGAAAAATAAATAAATAAACATTACAGGCAATATTAATGCTTGTGAAAATGTAAACATTGCAATTGCAAACTTTCGTGTTGCATGTGGCATTTCATCACACAAGCCTTTTTTTATTTCTCTAAAAAAATAATTCAATTTCAAGTTTCGTGGCGTGACAAACATAACGAGGAGTCAAGTATATTCCTGAGAGATCTCCATTCATCAGATATTTTATTTCCCCAACTGGTGATCATATAATCACATTATTTCAAATCTCAGGGAACAAAGCACACTCGAGAAACACTGAAGTTGACATCACTTTTTCAGCCAACAATAACAAGTTCAAGCACATACTCCTTCCCAACATGCCCCTCTCCTCCTCCCACTCTCTCCCCCACACACTCACACACACACAGGGTAGAACCTAAATCTCTTTTCTATATATCCACACACACACACACACAAACAACCGGTACGGCATCAAACCCCTCTTACCCACCACTCCCCTGCGCCCCAAAGCCTTCAAGCAGCCCAGGGCTTGTGTAGTCATGCATCAGTTGTGTTAGGGATGAGGCCTTGCTAGAGCCGTGGCTGGAGCTGGGTCCTAGCCAGCAACTCCTCAGCTCCCTGCTCTGCTCTATGGAAGGCAGAGAAGCTGAAAGTACCATTTATCATCACTTGTGTGGGCAGAATCACCACGGCAACGCTCAGGCTGGCAAATGCCACTGCTGTGAATACTAATGAGGCTCTTGGCAGGCCTGTGTTGGCGTCAATGAGGCCAGGGTTGTACTCTGCATGTGTGTGTGCGTGCACGCGTGCATGCGTTTGTGTATGTGCACACGCACATGCAAGTGCTGGGCTCGAGCAGGACTACAGTAGAGGTAAACAGTCCAAAGGAAATCAATTAAGTGTTTCCACAGTGTTTGGCAAGCGCTCTAATCTTCGGCACCACATTTTAAAATACGGACGAAATCTGCCTTTAATACCTCCTCTGCTTTCTGCATGACAATAAACAAGCAGGCAACAAGAAACAGCCGAGGACAGCCGAGCTTGACTAAGTCCTCCAGTCTCGACTTAGAGGAAACACAAGTGAAGTTATTATTATTGCAGAGTTCCTGAGCTTTTGCTCCTCACGTCTGCATGTGCTCGTTTTGGCGCCTAATCGCGGAACTAAACGGGTTCTTCGATATTTTATGAACGCTCATTTGATGGTTGTTAAAATAAAAAAATTGAATTTTATTCTAAATTGTATTATTTATGCAAAATTTTATAGATCTAAAGTTCCAGCGCCGAACTTATATCGCCCCCTGTGGAAATCTGAATAATTGCCACAACACTGCGGTCCTGATTTGACCTAGTTTTTCACACCCACCCTTCCCAGACCCACACACATACACACACACACACTGGTTTCCATGACTTCACCTTAACCATAATTACTAGTGGCCTAATCCTAATAATCCTAATGCTAACCTCAGCCTCACTTTAAAACATGTCTTCACCTTAAAACCCAGTAATTTACACATTATGGGGACTTGATTGTTGTCCCCATAATGTGACATAAGTAATACCAGGTACACACACAGAGAGAATGAGAGTAAGTAGCCATGTAGTACTTTGGTTAGTTATGTGTTTATCTGTCTTTTACCATATAGTCTTACTGACTGACTCCATCCAGGAGACTTAGCGCTATGAGGTCCAGAGGTGCGTCTGGCACAGGCACATAGTCGGGCAGCTGTTCAGGGGAGCGCTTGATTGCTGTTGGCGGCGCGTGCACTTTAGTGAGAGGCTAAAATCATGATGGTGATAAAAATACAGTCCTACTGAACATCCAGATTTCACTCATAGCGATGTCTGTGGGCTCTTCTTGGTGTTTTCTGCTGCATTCAGGTGCCTTGCTTTACTCGCGCTGTGTTCTTCCTCTGCCTCACCTGCTCAGTCGTTACATAAAGCGTACAAATGTTGCCACAGGCCAAAAAAAAGTTTGGCTACACTGAGAAACACAGAGAGAGAGAGAGAGAGAGAGAGAGAGTGGAGCTGACAGGTGTTATCAGCGCGGTGTGAAATCATTTTGGTTTGAATAGACGGAGACGTGTGTTTAAGCAGTGCACTGACAGGAACCGGGGCTCACCTGCCTCTCTGCTACTAACACCAGCTCTTAGTTTGAGCAGGACTTTCATGCTGTCTGCAAATGTTCTCTCTCGCTCTTCCTCCCTCTGTTGCTCTGTGAGTCTTATGTTAGAGCGATGCTGTGAATAAATTGGGTTGGAGCGTGCCTGCTCCGCTCTTTATTGATTCAGGCACTTTGATTGAGCAGGGATCTAATCAATTCTTCAGTGGTAGTGAGACGCCAGAATAAAATTATTCTTAGGCAAACCCTTCAAACGACTTGTCATTAATTTGCCTCTTTACTGGCACTTGTTTGCTGGGAACGAGATGTGTTTTGGGCTTTCTCCGTCTATTAGTGGGGTTGTGCTCCTGGGATTTTCATGGGCTGCTAAGCTTTTGGGGAGGGGGCAGAGAGAACGTGTGCGTGTGTGTTTTGCACACAAATCTGTTTATGGCTATGTGAACTGGTGATGATTGGTCACACTATGCTTGCTCATCCTTACAGAGTGACTTATTAGTGCTAATTGGGAAGGACAGTTCAAACAAGCACAGAGAGTGGTTGTCACACAAGCGTGACAAGAGTGCAGAGAGGCAGGCAGTGCCGGGTGCTCTCACTGACTTCAGCCCTCCCTTTTCACAAACTCAGCCCTCTCCGTGTCACCTCCTCCCTGGACCCCCCTCCTGGTTGTCCCTGGCCTCCGGCCTGGCCCCGCAGAGTGGCCACAGAGTGGGCTCTTTGTCTGTACATGGCCATTAGCAGTCAGTGGACTTCAGAAATGTGAGCGGGACAAGGCAGTGGACAGAGGCGCAGACAGACACACGGCTGTCTGAGACACTTAGGAAGTAAACAGCTGACGGAAGGGCCAACACAAAGGAGGAGCTGCTGAAGCATGGGGAGCGTGATCTGCATAGAATATCCACCGCCCTCCCTTTGCTTGTGCACGTCCCGATAAGCATGCGCACATACACACGTCTACGTATACACATTATGCTTAAAAAGGGTTAAAAGGGTGATTGGAAAAGTGTGTTCCCGCATGCACACACACAACGGTGCATGTGCTACATCACTGCCTCCATTAGCTGGTGTAGAAGTTGCACACGTTGACACCTGAATATGATGGGGGAGGCAATCCCTCTGAACCTGAACCCTCTAGTTAATGATGAATCAACCTGCAGTGCATCGACACTAAGACCCCGTCCTGGAAAATGCTCCATACTTCTATTTAGCATGTTTTTTTTTTTTTTTTTTTTTTTAACCAAAAGATGCTAATTCCAATGATTATTTAGAACCATAATAGCTGCAATTATACTCTGCACAAACGGATATAAGGTATAAGCACCAATTAGCAACTGGTCATTATCTTAAGCATTTGGTGCAGGGAGAGTGAAGTAATAGGCAACCATTCAGTAACCCTTGCTCTGAAAAATGACTGTATAGTGCCTCAGTAATTAGTGGAGCTTGTTTGCCTTTAGTCTTGAAAGTGGCTTGTATATTCACATTTCCTGATTGTAGAGACAGCCTTGCTATTAATGGGCAGCATGAGGAGAGTGCCATATTTTAATTGCTTTTTTATGACAAGATGGAGTTTTTAGTGAAGTAGTCTTCTCTCTAGGAAAACAGTATTTTGTGTCACTGTATCATCGCGCTCTGTAGTACACACACACACACACACATATATATATATATATATACTATTTTTGTAAGAAATAAAAACAAACCGTGGTATGACGGCGGCAACAAAGTGTGCCAAATGAGGCACATTTCCATACAAACGCGTGTAATGCCCGGCTGAAAGAGATGATATCATGAGAATAATAATGGGAAATTCTAGAATACATAAAACGCTGCTGTGTTTAAATGGTATATAATGGCAATGGCCTAGGCTCGGTGCCGTGTGTGTGTGTGTGTGTGTGCTTTTTCAGAGCCACGTCAGTGAGGATCACAAGAGCTGTATCAAAGCACTCGGCCACCAATGCGAAATGTCTTCTCTCAGCAGGAGGTGGTGGGATTGTTGTCAGCATCCCAACTCTCTTTGAATGTCAGCCTCACTAACAGGGCAGTCGGACGACATGGCACTGCCGACAACACAGCTACACTTTCAACTTTTTTTCTTTAATTCTTCCCCCACTTTTTTTTCTTTTTCTCTCTCTCTCTTTCACTCAGCACAGCGCCTCTCAGTGGCAAAGAAGATGACAGGCACACGGGCGACCCTGAGAGAGATTCATGCTAACCATGTGGAAGACACATTGCACGTGTAGGTGGACATGTGTTGCGATGAACGCCGGGTCAGAGCGTGTTATTTAAGGCAGTATATGTCGAGGGACTTGTTTTTGTTCCCAGTGACACATACAGGACGTGAGGAAACACGTAGCCCAACGCGCTGCCGAGCATCGGGACAGCTGAGCACAACAGCTTTGCACATAAATCAAGCGCACCCCAAAACACTGGGCCCGCTTAATAGATGTTTAACTAAACCCCCTCATTTCAAACAGTTTGACCCCAGTTCGCTAAAACACAATGTGAGAACTCCCCGAGGATTAGGCCCTGACCTCGCCGGGAATGGAGGGAATGGCCCACACTGGCTATAAAGGAGCCTGCCATTGTGCGGTCCAGGCATGGGGGAGGACAGTGTGAGGGAGATACATGCCAGTGGGTGGAGATAGCGTTGTTGTAACGACATCTTGATGGAGCATCTTTCCCACCCACCAGAGCAGCACCGGCTCTGTATGTATTTTAATGAGGCTTTGTGTCTGCCCACATATAGACCCTGCACTGACAGGGAATGTGTTAGCAACATGCTCAGCCTTTGTCACAGCATCCAGTCACATAATCGACTGTTCGGTTAGATTTATCCTCTGGACTCTGTGTGTGTGTGTGTGTGTGTGTGTGTGTGTGTGTGTGGGTGTCCATATGTGCAGGGATGTAAATAGTCAGCGTGACCTTTTACAGACACGGCACTGCAGAGCTGGCATGGGCTGTAAAGCTGCCGGGGTGTCCCACCAAACTTATAGAGCTTTTGTGACTGCCTTTAAAGACTGTTTGAGGGTGTGTGTGTGTGTGTGTGCATGGTGGAACCCGATTGTAGTAAAAAAAAAAAGAAAAAAAAAAAGATAAATTCCAACTTTTAACAAATCCCGAGCCATAATGATGGAGGTACTTTGAGAAACGCTTGTCCTGGAGATTAATTTGCCTTTCATATTGTGAGATCAAAATAATAATTTTTACTTCTGAAGCACGGCCTTTTCATTCCAGAGTGCCCCCTTTTGAGAACACAGTGAATACGTTCATTGCATTGGGGGGGAGCGGTGGGGTAAGGGTGATTTTATTTTCTTAAGCGGGGATATGGCAGGGCTGGATGCAATTCAGATTTTATTTTCTTAGTTACTGACCTTGATCGGGGAACCGCAGGGTCAGAGCCTCTTCAGTCTCTATTGTACGCTCGAATAGAATGTTAATGAAGTGGTGCACTGAATATTAAAATGCAGAACTGCTTTCAGCACACAGTCAGACTACTATGGCATGTTGAGTGTTTTGGCGGCTAGACATGCAGAGTTTTCCTTGCTCAGAGTCTGCTGCTGACTGGAGAGTGGGTGGGTGGGGATACTGAATCCATTCTATCCATTTGTAGCCGGCTGAGGCTTTTCTTCCTCCTGGAAGACAAACAACCAGGAGATTGATGGAGTGAATGAATTAGGGAACGGGGTTGTTCTGGGTGAAGGTGAATGTGTGATTTGTAGGTATGAGTGAAGGGCGGGTACGTAGGGTTGTCACTTTGCCCACAGTTGGGTGCCGTGTGATCCCAAAGGTTTTTTTTCTTTCAGGGACACGACAATGGACCATTTAGGGTGTTTCCAGTGCCCGGTCCTCCTCACTGGCCCCCGGAAGTGCTTCATTTTGTTCGTAAGACAGCTGCACGGCTGCGTTTGTCTTCCCCCTGCCTTTTGATTGGCCTGGCATGCTTGAGAGGGGCATGAGTACTGATTGTTTCCAACAGAACCTGGCATGCGTTCAGCTGGGAGGATTGTTTATTGGGGGGGGGGGGGGAGGCAGTCAAAGTCAACAAAGAAAGCGGGAAACCAACATGCTTTTGCACCTCACTGGTGATGCCAGTAAAGAAAAGAAAAATGCAAATAAGGGTGTTAGAAAATATCAGTACATGGTGATATTTCATGATGTGATAGTGTACTCAGAAGTGCTGTATTGATACATGTAGAAATATTATGGGCAGTGGTTTTGTTTAGTTACTCTTTTCAATATTTTATTTATTCATATTACTTCTTAAAATAGGCTCTCCTTTTTTTGGGGAAAAAAATCCCTCCCTCATCTCCCCAGGATATCTGTCGCACCAGCATAATCTTGCCAATACACTGCTCTAATTGCCAAGAAATTGTGAATGAATTTCAAAGCACACGCTCTCTAGTCACGCCAAGCATGACGTGATGAAGCAATAGATTTTAGGAACGGGAAAAAAAATCGTCTCCATTGCAGTTTGAAATTTTATAGCAACTTAGTCACGCACAATGTCTCCTGTCGAAGTCGAAGTATCAGCCACACTGAGCCAAAACGGACTCCGTAGCATCAACAGCCATCACATGATGGATGGTAACGTAGAGAGGAATATTAATTACCACACAGACAGAGAGGTAATCAGCTGGTGATAACAGTGTTCTCAACACACCCTTCTGTACTCTTATTTAAATAAAAATTCAAAGAAAATGTTTACCAGCAGCAGTTTAGCTCACAAAAAAAGTTAATACGCGAGTGAAAAGTCAGGGAGCAGAAAGTAGAAAATAAAATAATAATAAAAATAATGACTTAGATTTATAAAGCGCCTTTCACGAAACCCAAGGTCGCTGAAGAAGCACCCATCAACAAACACAAGCCGCAATTTAAATACGACTGCAACCACTGAGGGAAGTTGCATATTTAATGTCACCTAAGTGACAAACTGAGCCGAGTCTCACCTTGCCTTTGCTCTCTAAATGGAAAAAACGGGGTTATCCTTTTTGAGTTGGGCTGAATAGAGGAAATCCCAGAATTCATTTAACCATTCCTATTTCTCTTTCATGGCCCCACACTGAGTCTGTCTATACAAGGATGAGTGAGTTGTGGCCTCGCGCTAGCCTCCATCTCCCTGAAAGAGGGACGGGAGAAAAGACAGCAAATAAACAAACTCATGTCTTGGAGTTGCTTTTCCTTGCCTCTTCATCCTACTCATTTTGAAGCAGCTGTGCAAAGAATGTCAAAAATTCAGAGTGTCCTTTTTTATATACCTTTCTGTCAAGTATTTCTTTTTTCCCTCAGGTTCAGATAGAAATGTCTGATGACACATCAGAGGTACTCTAAAACGACCCCAGAGAGAAAAGAAGAGCAAGGGAAAAAAAAAAGAAGAAATACAGCGAGAGGAAGGAGATGGGCGTGTATGCGCGCGCTCTCCTGTGCGTCCGCGTGTGCACGTGCATGACTGCTTTGTATCTGAAGATGGTGCAGATGTCCACGCTGTGGCTGGTCTCACACACTGCTGAACATGCCTCGGAAAGAAGGGATTTTCACTCTTTGTTTCCAAAGATTTTTTTTTTTTTACAGGCCGTCCAAATGGGCACAGCCACGCTTCCAAAATAAATAAATAAATAAATAAATAAGCGGATGTATCAGTGGCCAACATCTGCAGATTATGATTAGCATTTGGAAATTGCATCCTTGAATGAGATTTGGATGTCAACTGTCACTCTTCTTTTATGAGTGCGACTCCAATTCTGGGGAAGGAGAGGGTACCGCTTTGTCCCTAAATTGGCTACAATTTGGAGAGAGAAAGAAATCCTCTTCGCTGTCTTCCCCTCTGCCCGTTATGATGTGCCGTCTGAACAAGAAAGAGACACTATTAATTGTGCTGAATATGAATAGCTGCATTTGGTTAACCAGTTTCAAAGGAAAGTGGCCCAAAGGAACTTCTTTTCCTCTTCTTCCCTCTACTGTCTGTCCCTGCTTTTTCTTCTCCCTTTATCAAGATTTTTTCTCCCCTCTCTAATTTTAGTGAGTGAGCTGGCTGCTTTAGTGAGGCTGCATTATCTTATGTATTCAGCTTTCAGCTCTTCTCCCTCTCCCGATGAGGCGAGGCTTAATTGGGCTCTGGCTTTAAAGTCTGTAGAGCTCTCCACTTGCTCATAGAAACACATTCAGGGGCTGCTCATTCACTTCGAGTATGTGTTAGATGTACAAATATTATTTACTTTTATACTCCCAATCAAAAGGCGCACACTTCCTGCCTCTCTACACACAGTCCGTGCAGGAGAATGCACAGTTCAGTTCCATTCACTTCAGGGCGTTTTCTCTCCGCCGTCCTTCGTCAACTGCATTACAAGGGTGTGCTGCTGCTGCTGCTGCTGCTGCTGCTGCTGCTGCTGCGGAGGCTATACAACAAAAGTATAATTTAAAAGGGCCGCTTCATTACAATGTAGTGGCATTGTTGATAAGGAAATATTAACAACCCTTTAAAGGGTAGTAATTATTACATTGCAATGCAGTGGCACGGAATCTAGAGAAGCCATTATAATTTCATTTTAAATAAGGAACTACTATTTTTTTATTCATTCGATTTGCTAGTGTTAAATACATGGTATAGTATTATATAGTTTGTGTGTGTGTGGTAATGAAAGGTGAGATCGGGGTTTGCACACAAACCCGACTGCAATTCCTCGCAACTAAACAACCTGAGCAATTAGCTGCACCATTAGAGCCTGAAGAAGGGAAAAGGAGCTGTTAAGAGAGAGAAAGATGCTGAAGAGGGGAGAGAGAGACCGAGAGAGACAGAGAGAGACAGAGCGAGACAGAGAGAAGCCCAGTTGCTCTTGGTCTGCTGTGATCCACTGTGCTGTTATGTGGAGTGTCTCTGCATCGATGCCGGGGCCATTTCAGGTTGGAGCTGATGAACTGCAGATGAACAATTTCGCACTTCCCTCAGACCTGCGCTCGCACACGCAAACTCCTCCTCATTAGTTTTTGTCACTTGCTTATGGTGCCAGGCTCAGGAATAAATGAGACCACTATCAGCTGCTGCCTTGATAAGCTGCCTTATCTCATTAGGTTCCACATCAAAGTTAATCAGAGATGGGAATAGTAATTGGCCGACGAGACAATGCCACAGATCATGGGGCTTTTGTGGTGTATGTCATCTCTAAAACATCAGCAGGCTGGGGCTGCAAGATAGGGTGCATCTGTTGAGAGAGAGAGAGAGAGAGAAGGAAGGAAAGAGGAGTGTGTGTGCTGGGGGGGGGGGGCTCAGAGTGAGTGTGCATGATGAAGAGCAGGGGGTGAGAGAGACCCAGAGAGAGGGAGAGAAAGAGAGGGGATGAGAGGGGAAAGGAGTAATGGCAGAGGCATAACAAGCAAGCTGCTCAGAATTAATGAGCTTACTCAATAAGAAAAGAATAACCAATCAGTGTGTGTTGGGCAAATATAATTTGGGAATAATTGCTTGATTGCTTTTCCATAGTAGGCTGATTTGACCACACACAAGAACTGAGAATTAAGATGTCAAGACAAGAATTAATTTGGCAAGCGAGGGCTCACAAATGTTCCTCTCGCTCCCCACTCAGGCGGCTGGGGAGGCACCGGAGCCGTGAGTTGGAGCGCACTAATGATGAAAACACAGTGGTAGATTGCGTATTCATTTCCCCATCTCTGTTTTACATAAAGAGAGCCATGGCTAATGCCACAGATGTTGGGATATCATACAAAAAAAAAAATTGTGCGTATGCTAACACATTTAATTGGCATTTTTGCATATTCCACTCCATTGTTGATAGCTAGTTGTCGTTGATTGTTCAGTTTGTGTGTGCTCATTGATTTCAGTATGTGTGTGTGTTTTTTTTGGAGGGGTAACTGTCTGGGGAGAGTAATTGGTGCATTTTGACGCTTCCCATCCCCAAACAGTGCTTATTCCTGAAGTCTTCTCTCCTCTCTCGATTACCAATTCGTGGAGGCTTAGAGTGTGTCTTTCATTACTTGCTACCTGCTTTGAGAAATCAGTCTCGACCTCATTCACACACACTTGTGTGCGAGGCAATGAGGAAATGTTTTTGTCCTCTAACAAAGTGCTAGTGGTCAGAGGAACATATTAGAGAATAACCGGCAGGAAAACAGTGAGGAGAGGAGCAAAACAACACCCACCCTAGGACCCTAATGGCCAGCTGCACCCTGCTAATGATACACACACGCACACATAAATGCACATGTGTGCACACACACACACACACACACAACCCTGATGCTCCATTTCCATTACAGGACACTGTATATGGTCTCCGATGTACACATGGCAGGGGCTTATTAATAGTAATCACGGGGCATGATGCAGGATGGAATCCAACATTAGGGCTACATTTGGAATGGATTCAGTGGGCTCCCATTCAATTTAGATTTGAATAAGAAATACATCCCAGCCTGACCACATGCATATGAATCGCCACATATATTTGCTGCCACATGAGTCTGGTACTTAGTTCCAATTAGGCTGAAAACACTGCTGCTGTGACGGAGGCTGCTCACACCGTCTCAGTTATCACTACTCTGCAGGTTCCTCGGCTAAGGCTATTTTCAATATGTGTGTGTGTGTGTGTGTGTGTGTGTGTGTCAGCATGTCAGGGTGTGCATGTCCGTGCGCATGTGTGCAATGACATTATTTGAGCAGTGAGTAAGTAAAGGGAATAAATAAGCAGGCAGAGGTCCTGTCATGATGATGTTATTGCCGCCCTGGGTTTGCTTGCGGCATTATGAGTACAGGCACACTGCCATATCCCACACTGTCACATGCACACACACACACACACACTTATAAACACACAGACGGCTACGTGCTGTGGATCCAGGGTACATCCTCTAGACAAATTTGCTTTGATCTGCATTGAACCTAATTGAGTCACAGGCAATGTCTCTATTCCCACATCAAGGAATTTGAAAATGTTAGATTATTCCGCTCGGGGATTAAACCTAATTTCTGTGTGTTACATATTAACCTATTAGGCTGGTTCATCTGCATTGCTAATGCCCTGGTGCAGACAGCTGTCACTGCCGCGGCAGAAGAAAAAAACATGATCGTGCAATCCTTGAATGAGTGATCCCTTTACCGATTAGTGGCAGTGAACTTCGCCGAGCCCAAATGATAAGGCTGCAAAATTCCCAAGTTGCCAATAGCTCCAAAAATTATCAGACTGTAGGCAAAAGAGAAATTGTGCCTTCCGGCTCAGGGGCTTCAATCCACGGTATGCCCAGATTGACATTATTTAAAGCTATGGAAATGGGCTCTGGCTATCTGGAGGATTGCTAAAATAAGAAATTTCCCAACAACATTTATGAATATGCTGACAGGAGAGGATGAAGGCAAAAGGGAGAAGATGGATATATATATATATATATATATATATATATATATATATATATATATATATATATATATATATATATATATATATATGTACAGGGAATATGCTATGTGCATTCTCAAAAAAGCAATTTTAGGGTAATTTCATGATTTTATGATCTAATCTTGGTAAATAAATAAAAAGATATGCGCGGAAGGAAAAACCCATATGGCTGTAATTTTCTTAAAGGAGCCCGGCAATCTTAACTGATAAGCTACTTTAACGGGAGCCACTGTGTACTCATATATGTGCAGACCAAGTGCATTGTTTTCTGTCCTGATGCAGCACAAATGAAAACGAAATCCCCTCAATCGCCTCCCGATGTCAGGCAGGACCCATCAGCAATGCAACAACTCTGCAATGTTTGAATGTGGACTACATGGAGATTGTATTATATGTTGTTGTTGGTGGTGGTGGTCAGTAAAACAAATATTTGAGGGATATTTTGTAATGTCACTGCAGTAATGCCTCCTTAGTTGACACACACACGGTCTCCCTCACACACACACACACACTCCTGGCACGCACACATGCAAGTGAATTGTGTGTGCACACTGATAAACAACAGCATTTGCGTGTGAGCAGTATTTATCTGTTTTGGAGTGTGCGTGTGTGAATGGATGAGTGTGTTATCATCATCTGTGAAAATGTGTTGTGAACACGGGGTGCAACTTGGCTCCTAAGTACCTATTCAAATGAACACAAACACCAATTGCTGGCCGGCCCCTCATGTTTCCAGCCTTGGAGGGCGTCGCTGTAGTAGTCACGCACATGCTCCACCCAGGATGCATCTGTGCTGTTTTGAGGACGAGCCGAATATTAATCCTATTGTGTGTTTTTTTTTTTTTTTTTTAATTATCTGTTTTTCCCCGTTTGTGTAAATGCTATGCAAATTGGATGCATGTATGCATGTGTACGTGTGAGTCTCAGGGTTGTGTGAATGTGCTACTGGACACTTCAGAATGCCTAATGGATACAACTTCATTGGATATGGTCATTATGGACGTTCAAGAGCGAAGTGACCTCGCATTATGACAATAGATTCCCCGCTATTCTCATCCACTGTCTAATTATGTATGGGTGCTGGGCACAGTGCAGTGTCCCCGCAATATCCACCTTGCCAAGCCTGATTTGATTTCATCAACACTGGATGACTGTTTTTGTGCGATTTGTAAAAACAACAACCATACACACACACACACACACAAATATGTAACTTTGAAAGAAACGTCATTCTAAATACTTAAGCTCAAAGTAACAGGTCAACTTTACTTGGTAATTCCACACTGAAATATAAGACTAAGCCTAGCATTGTGATTCTCGCCAGTAAACGCTAACTTAAGTCATTGCCCATTGGTAACCCAGCGGCTGCAGCCTGAATGTAGGGAGTTGCAGAGCACAAAGGCTAATCACTGTCAGGGTGGAAGCGGAGAATCCCCTGGCCCACCCTATTTGACTTAACTGCTCCGTTTGTGCTGCTACTGATCCCGTGGTCTTTGTGTACATTGTAATGAGTGCTGACATAATCCTGCGGATTTTCCTGGAGGCCAAACCTTTGCCACCCCCATCAGGCCTGGGGTCTCTCCTGCGATCAGGAGGGCTGCCAGAGGGGGAAAGACAGAACCACAATGCCCAACGACCCCCATGAGATACTTACATTTAGGGATGGTTTGAAGCTCTCTGTGATTGAGCTAGTAACCCATTTTAATCCTATTAACACTAGCCAACAAAAGCTAAATCTGCTGCAGGACAGGCATGGCTGGGGCATGGTGGCTGGGCTGCGGATAGAAACTGGGGGCTGGGACCAGAGGGAGATATTGTGGCAGGATGAAAATTATGTGGCAAAAGGAATAAAAAAAAAAAAAAAGATGCTGAATTGCAAAGCTTGCCCTTAAGGGTGCTTCTTTTTTTAGACAAAAAAAAAAAAAAAAAGGAAAGCGAGACGAAGAAGCAGCAAACAAAGAATGACACGAAGAACACAAAGAAAAGACAGAAAAATCAAGCACAAAAAGCCTCTTTGTGCCAAGTGAGCCTCAAAGAAGTGGACCACCAATGGCCACTGTCAAATATACACAAGGTTAACTCATTCAGCAAACATCCATCATGCAGCTTGAAGGACATGTTATTGGCAGAACGGGGTAATAAATGTACAGCAAAGTGCAGGACAGGAAGTGGGTCCGGTGCCTTGTGGGTGTTGGTACCTCGAGGTCGAGGAACAAAAACCGTGGCTACTCTCAATGCACTTTTGTTTTGGGTGCATCGTGGGGCACAGGGGCCAAGTATGCTGGTGGTCCTTGCCCTAGCCCCATCCGAGAGGGAAGGATTTTACACATCTAGTGTGGCAGCTTAAAACCCCCCATTGTAACAAACAAGAGGGGAGTGACAGGGCCCATACAGACATAAAGTGTTCTTTAGCCAAACAGGGCAGGATATGACTCTTTAAGGGGCAACGGGGTGAATGAACAATAACTTGCGCGAAGAATGAAACCCTGTGTAAGGAACACTGATACTGCGATTCCTCACTAGGTGTCTTCAGCCATCACCTGCCGCGATGCCGTGCTCCGTGCTCGGACATATTCCCCTGTGCTCTTCTGTCTCACTCCCCAGCTCCTTCTCCTAACACCTGTGTCTCTCATCCCCTCATCAATTTGTCACGATGGCCGCCTGACCCGGCAGTAAAAAAAAAAAACCACATATATGATTATAATTGTCAGTGTGGGGTCTAAGTGATGAGGTATGATATGTCATTACATCTGTGCAAGGTAGTCTTTGACACGGGTCATTAGACACAGGAGCCTTAACCAGAGATGCGACAGGCCATGAACCGAAACTCCGAGGGGAATAGCGTGCACCCCTGTTCGTGGCTCCAACATCATTATTTAGAGACGCGGCGACATATAAAAACCCTGCGTCTTCGTCCCTTTCCCCGTGGAGTATCTCCAGTGAGGTGTGGGAAGTGTGCATAATCAGTGAAGTGAGACACAGGATTGGCTGACTGGTTGAGACAGAGTAGCCAGCTCCTGTGAACCTCCTGTGAGGTCTGCCCTTCTCTCTTCCCCGGGGCCAGTTCCTTTAAGTATCCTGAGATCCTTCTCTGAGATGGGCCATGCTTCTGGTGGCCTAGTATACATTTATGTATGGCTGTGACCTTTACTATAATGAGTTCACATCATAACCATTGACCTTAAACAAATTCGCAAATGTTCTCGACTGCCGAGGTGCGGTTGGGAAAAAAGGAAAAGTGTGAGAAAGAACGCAGGAGGGAGGAAAAAAGGAAAGAACAGCAGTGAGCGTGACAAAGGTAAAGTCTCTTTTAGCAAGTGTGTTAGCTGAGGGCTAATTAGATAACTGCTCCGTGATGATGGTGGGTGTGCGATGAAGATCCTGCTAATTACTTAAGCAATATTTACTTGTGCAGAAATAAACAGAACACTGGTGATCCTGTTGAAATGTTTTGGTCTGTGATGCTTTATATTCTTATATGTTATTTTCAAAATGACACTGAAGAGATTTAAGTGAACAAAAAGCTTCATTAAAACTGTCAAATCTGACAAAAAAAAGCACCGCAGTGCAGGTTATAAGGAAGGTATTTTGTCATCACGTTGTTGGGACGTGCGAGATATTGAATCAAATAAATGAACTTATGTTAGTATGTAAAGAAAATAAAACAGATCCACTATTGTTTATATGTTATATTCTGAAATGAATAGCTCGGGTTACAGATTCACACAAATATGACAGAGTGACAATAATCTGATTCTAACATCTGAATGTGAGTGCACCTGTGTTTGTTACATCTTTACGACCTTTTGTTACAGAAACACTGACCTTGTCAGGACCAGGATCAGGCCAAAACCCGGTCTTAATGAAGCAGAAACTAATTTCCGAGGATTTGGTGGAGTTAAGGTTAAAGATTTGAATTGTGGTTATGTTTAAGATTATAGGGATGGTGCTCTGTTTACAGGCTGTCCATGTGAATGGAAGTCAACGCATGTCCTTAAACAGATAGTTGCACAAACCTCTGTGTGTGTGTGTGTGAGAGAGAGAGAGAGAGAGAGAGAGAGAGAGAGAGAGAGAGAGAGAGAGGGAGAGAGAGAGAGCGAGAGAGAGAGGGGTGGGAAAGAAATAGCTTTTGTGGGACACAGTGAACGTGGGCCTATGAGAAAACGTGTGCCCTGTTCACAATACCAGGGACCACCCGACCAGTTACGATTGCAAATTCATCCAGGGGAAGTGGGCTTGGAGGAATTGCTTGGCTATATTGGATGTGACCTCCTGGCTACAGGTATATGATAAGCACTTATCTGTTTGCACTAACAAAGCACATGCATTCAGAGGCTTCCTCTCCTCCCTGCTGGAGTATTTCTTCCATGTCCTCCATGCACCATGCAATGCACGTGTTTACATCCCAGAAATATTATATCCATACAATGGAAAGAAAGGCAGCAAAATAAGTAGCTGCCCACCCTGCTCCTCACCCCGCAGCTCATCCTTCTCATAATTAGCTCTCTTGTACCGTTGTGCGTGGCACACAGCCGCCACAAAACAAGTGCTTCATGGGAGGAGGTATTTATCAACATTTCCATTTACTGCGTACAAAAAGGACATAAGCAGCACATTCTCCTCAGTTCACGGACAAACTCTTTTAATTCGGCGAGGAAGTGAGCGGGTTTTTACAGCACACGCGGCGAGACAAGCATATCACGAATAGTGCCAGGCAGGCAGATAGGGGCTCATAACAAGAGATCATCAGTAATTTTCAAAAGTACCGAGTTCCGCCACGAACGGCGTTGAGCGGGTCAGAAAGTGTACTTGACAGGAAATATGCATACTGAGTGGATCCTACTCCCCTGCTTTTCATTTGCATTGTGTATTGATTTTTTTGGTCCCATTTAATACAATATTATGTGTGGGTCTACGGCAGCTTTTAGGTGTCTCTGGAGTGGAGCGGCTCCATTGGAGACTTAATGATAATTGCAGCTGGTAGAGGCAAGCTCCGGCACATTTCATTGCGGGGCCATCAGGGCCCTCTCGCCCACCTCTACTTCCATTCCCACACCCCCTCCTTATGGTACACATACATACACGCGAAATCACCGTGGAAACGGCGGTGAAAGAAGGAATGTATCGAGCCTCCTTTGACTTTTTTGTCACGGGGGGCATCGTGATATTTTACAGTTTCAGACAGGTCCTAAAAACCCTTAAAGGTCCAGCATGTAACATTTAAGAGGGTTCATTGAATACACGACCCATTAAGATGTTTGTATAAGAGCATTGTTGCTTTACAACAAAATGAGAATAAGCCTTTTTAGCCAAGAGCGTTGCATCACAGAGGCTGCGGTCATGTTTCTACTGAGGCTTGAATGGACAAACCAGCCAGAACGTGCAAAGGCAGTTTGAAAAGAGGAGTCCATCTACAGTATCACCATTAGATGTCACTATTTCTGACACACTGTGTATTTAAAGCTATTAAACCTATAAGCTAATGTACATGTAGTCCCTGTGTAGAGAATCACATCTTGACTTTGTTTTACCAATATTTGTCCCAGTAGCATTTTCTTTCTCGGGCATAAAATGGCCGTCTATAGTGTACACAGAGATATGACCAGAGAACTGTCAGCCGCTACAGTGCAAATCACCTCTTTCTTCTTCCCCGTCCTCCCATGGGACCCTGATTAATGCCATTATTGTAATACAATTGGTCACAATGTGGCTCCCTTTGAGAAAAAAAATGAAGTCAAATATGTAACTCCCTAATAACACGATACTTATCACTGGGCTGGCTTATAAAACTGTTAAACCGTGACACCAAAACACACAAATCATATTAAGGTCCCGGTCACGCTCCCCAGCTCCCTTTTGCACACGCCCACACTGAGGTTAGAGATTATTAAGCTGTCACAGACAGTGGGAGTGATAAGCGGCTATTTGGTCTACAAATTAGGCATAATTAAGGAGCCATGTTGCCAAACAGAGCTGCAGATATCTTCATCTGGCCCAAATGTGACAGCACCACAATCCTGTGCCGGGATTTACAGAGACAACTCTAACAGAGGATGAACTCGTGTGTTGGGGAGCAGATAGTAATGCCTGTGTGCTTTAGGTTCTCCGGGCGCTCCGTGTCCTGCTGGATTAAAGGCAGACGACCAGTGCTGTATATCTTGGGGGGAGCTGATGGCATCGATGACGGGTGCCCTTTTTAAAAAAAAGGGCTTAACGCTCATGGTTTGTTTACTGTATATCTACACGGCCACCTACGGTTATGCACAAACATTCATGAGATAAAGGCGATGTGCTGTGCAATATTTATTAGGCTCGACAAACACTTCTGGGCTTTAATGTGCTGGGAACCAAGCTCTCTCCGGGGGCAG